>NW_028187716.1:0-98060 GCF_964204655.1 Triturus cristatus
AATTTCCAGAGATTTTGAATCTAAAAGACAACAAACTGTCAGTTTGGAGCTGGTGGGGGGACTCGAACCCTTGCACTGGAGGGGACTGCCGCACCAAAGACACTTGACACTGCCTCTGAGCTACAGCTTCTGGCTGTTGTGACGCTCTGCAAGAGAACTTACTAGGAACATACAAGCCTCATGCTTGTGGCCCATGGTTTCCATTGCCCATGAAACAGGATGACCATGATATAGGGAAGTCTTGACAGGCAACTGATATGGAATCCAGTGTGGTCTAGTGGGTAAGTTCCTGTCTTCCATCCTGGCGACCAGGGTTCGAGTCCTGATCTCGGCACCAAGGTGATGGCGATAACCAAAGAGGTTCCTGTGGACACATCTGGTAAGTGAAATCAGACATGGACTTGGCTGACGAACGGTGGTAAGTGCAATGTGCTTGGTAAGTAAAGGTGATGGCGATAACCAAAGAGGTTCCTGTGGACACATCTGGTAAGTGAAGTACAGGCTGACGAATGGTGGTAAGTGCGGGGTGCTTGGTAAGTCAAGGGGGGCTGAGTCGGGTAGAGAGGGCAAATGTGGGTGGAGCCATAATGGGAGGTCAGGTCCAGGGAGCAAGGGAATAGTGGAGAGCACCAGTGAGAGTGGCAGGGCAGCAAGTAGGGTGGAGTTGCAGGGCCAGGGCAGTGTAGGAGAATGAGCCAAGAAGAGGGGTGTGTTGGTTGGGGGTGTAAAAGGTGGATGTGGTGTAGAAGCAGTTAAAAGTTAGGGGCAGAGGCAGTGTAGGAGAAGCAATGGAAGGAGTGCAGAATAAGGAAGGGTTAAGAGAAGAAGGCAAAATCTAGGGGTAAGTGGGAGGAGCCTAGCAGAAATTGTGCCTAACGCTACTGCTACTGCAGTTGATAATGTGCAGCAATGAAGCAGTGACCCCTTGCACACTGATGGGATGGCGCTTTTGGTGGGGAACACAAACAATGTTTTGTTGCGCCCTCCCCTTCCCCCCACCTTCCAGATTGGGGGAGCACTAATAGAAGGGGGGTTTTGGTGAGGGGTGCACATTAAATGGGTTGATGGGGAGGCACAGAACGGTGCCACATGTGGACTGTTTTTTGGGGGTACCACACAACCGCACTAAGAAGGTACCCCATAATTGGAAGCGTCATGAGAGAGATTTTAATTGCTTGGCTCCTGCTATTTTTATTGCCCACCACAAGGGGGCACCACACGGGCCAGCTGCGGTTCTGGTAATTAAAAGGTCAACAATCAGCATGTGGTGCCAATCGTGGTGGTTAGGGGGCTTCCCCATGACTTTATTGACCCCTGCGGGGCATGTAAAAAGGTTTATGTGGTGGTTGAATTGAAAGCAGTGGTATGCGGTACTAAAGGAGGGGGCCACTTTGAGAAGTGTACCCCTGTCGTTTGTCAATTGCTCCCCCAAGATAATCCCCGTCACAGGGCGATGCAGTTGACACTACTCATAGGTTTACTATGAGGGTTACGAAGAATCGGGTGTGTGGAGGCCATTTCTTGAGCAGTACCCTCATTTTTAATTGACCCACAAGCAGGGGACACTCAAAAAGGATAATTGGAGTTGTGGCACTGAAAGGGGTTTAAAAGAGGTACAGAAAGAGAAGGAAGGCTTGTTCAGGGTGACACTTGGGGGAGTTGGTATCTGGGCACAAAGGGGCTACTCGCAAAGAGAGAGGATGAAGAGGGTGGAAAGCATGCAGAGATGAGTGCCACAGCACCTGAGAGCCCTAACATGTGGAAGTGCGAAGGGTGGGGGAGTAGGCAAATGAGGCAGAAAGAGGGTACCTGTGTCAAATGATGGTCGGGGCCTAGACATTAATCATGCCATGCAAATAGGCAGCACAACATGGATTGTCAGCGTCTACAGAGTGTTCCAGGTGATGGCCACGTGCTTTCTGCTCCACTAGATTAGCTATATCATCCACAGAGAGAAAGCCATGAGTTACTGTGAGGAAGATCATGGATGGGCCCGTTGGACAAGCGTACTCTGCGTGTGCTGAGAGGGCTTCTACAGAGTGGTAAGTGACTAGCATTGAGCAGTGGGCATCACACGTGTCACTGGAGACGGAAGAGAGGCAGAAGCACCGGAGTTACTGAGAGGATGGGAATGGAAGGCAGAGAGAAGAGTTCCTGTGGTCCCTGAGAGGGTTTAAAATGGGTTGGCGCAGTACCAAAGGTGGAGCACTAGCATAGCTGAAGGGGCAGAGAGATAGGATATCAGGAGGACAAGAAAAGGTGTCAGAGTAACACAGGTATGGGGCAACTGGTTCCAGAGTGTGGAGCTCAAAACACAAAGCTGGTGTTAGTTGCAGGACACTGACCATCTTTTGTGTTGTCAGGCCCAATCTGTATTTTCTTTCTCTAGCGTCTTTCTGTCCTGCGGAGGACTGGAGCAAGCTTTCCAAACTCTTTTCTTGGCCTTATCCCTCCGGAGGAAGTGCTTGACATTTCTGGTCTATGGGTATTCCCAAAAAGTGTGCTACTGATAGTGGACATTGATCCTCACTAACGTGGCACATTTGTACACTGTAAATGGCAAATCCATCAACCTGAAAAGCATCACACCACGCTTGAAATTTGTGAGATGTGCGGGCCTTATCCCTCTGGGGGAAATGTCCCTCTGTTCCTCACCTTGTACCTGAGTGCGGCCGAGCTGCTGTTCCTCTCCTTTGTATGCACATTTTATGAATCAGGCGACACGCACGCACACTCAATTGCTCAGCAAACATCTATGCTTTGGCCCTACATTGCGACTGTTTCCGTTCCCAATGTCCTCCTTTGCCACAAATACAGGACAATCATTCCTCATTACTCATCCCCTCAGCCGTAGCAGTCCACCACTCTCTGGGACCAGCAAACCTAACATGAACTAGAGAGCCGTCAGCAAGCAGGTGTAAAACCTCTCTCTGCCATTATTGTAATGCTGCTGCCCCCTTGTTGTGCTACAAGGCAACTACAGCAATAGAATGAGATTGGAGAAAAGGCTGTCCTATGCAAATATGTCCCTTGATGCTTAGCACGTGCCGAGACTGTCTACTGACTTCCTCCCTGACTCGGTCTCCAACGCATGGTCTTCTGCATGATTTTAATGTTGCCAATCTGTCTTAGGCTAAGGAATTTGGCACTCGAAAGACACACATATGGAAGCCACCCTGATTTAGCAGGGTCCCTATTTGCCTGCAGCCTGCCTCTATATAGAAGCTGGGCGTTTGGGGGCTTCGAGGGCTCGCTTAAAGGCTACCACCTCAGTCTGACCTGCCAGGCCTGGCTTCGTAGGAAATTGACAGAGGTTGGGCTGTTTGTAGCCACAGTCTAAGCCACAGCTCCAGAGCTGGGCCAGGCCAAGGCCAGGCCCGGTAAGGTCCTGTCAGGCCTCGACCAGACCAGACCAGACCAGACCAGACTATCCGCCTCCTCCCTTCACCTGGCACAGCAGGCAAGATTGAGGACTTGGGAAACACAGGCCTGACATTGCCCTTGTCTATCGCAATGAAAATTCAAGATGTCCAGCTTCTTCTTGCACCTAATAATGGGAGTTTCTACTGCCTTTATGTTTACCCAGCATTTCATCAAGAGGAATGCAGAATCGGCCTTTATTATTAGTGTAGTGCACAGGCACTCCACACCTAATTTGAGAGACCAGTTTGCAGCAAAAAGAAAAAAAGCGCAGTTATTCAACGTTTTTTACGGTCTCTGTGAGTACTCAGCTATGACCCCAAAGTCACTTTTGCACTCGACAAAGCATCAACTTTAAAGAATAAATTGATAAATTATTACATGGAGATAATGCTTTGCTGCTCCTATTTCACCAACATGATCGAAAAGGGGAGGCTATCAAGAGGGGCAGCATTTGTAGCATTGGGGCACAAGTGCAAAAATAGAATGGCTGAATTTTCCCACAAGTTTTTTCAGGTCAAATCAATGTTACCAATTAAAAAAAAATATGTTGGTGTGTATTCCGAAGCGAAAGGACGGCCATGTAACACCATGCCTCCACTGATGGTACTGGAACCCTTGCAGTAGGGAGGCCTGTGACTCCAAACCGCCATGCCTCGCCTCCAAATTATTGCTCCAGGCTGCACTACCCCTCTGCAGAAGATACTATCAGCAAGATACATGCATCAGCATCATTGCTTATTGGTTCGATTACCCGTGCAAGCATTTGCACATGATGTAGGTAATCTGTGACAGGTTACTGACTCGAAAGCCAGTGTGCTCCAGTGGTTAAGTGCCAGACTTCCAACCGGAGGGTGATTAAGACGGGGCAGCATGTGGAGGTTAGGGCGTCTAGCGAAAACATCAAATGGATGTAATTTTGTTTTTCAAAATGAAAATAATAACACTAAATCAAAAAATAATTGCCATAGATTTTGCCGTTCAGAGATGACCATGCCTCCACTGCTGGGAATTGAACCCTTGCCTCTTAGGGACCTGCAACACCAAAGGCTGACGACAGTGCCTCTGAGCTACAGCTCCTGCTGACGTTCTTCTGCTGCCACAGAGATTATGAGCAACTTTCCGACCTCGGTCGCATTGCCTATGGGTTCCATTGCCCATGAATGGGTATGGCAGTGATATAGGCTAGCTATGACACGCAACCAACATGAAGGCCAGTGTGCTCCACTGGTTACATCTCAGACCATCAAGCAGAGGGAATTCAAGAGGGGTAGCAGTGGTAGGTTTGGGCCACTAGTTCAAAATAGGGATGAACCAAATGTCCCCTCATTGTTTTCAAATAAATACTACTGAATTTAAAAAAAAGAAGAAATTTCCAGAGATTTTGAATCTAAAAGACAACAAACTGTCAGTTTGGAGCTGGTGGGGGGACTCGAACCCTTGCACTGGAGGGGACTGCCGCACCAAAGACACTTGACACTGCCTCTGAGCTACAGCTTCTGGCTGTTGTGACGCTCTGCAAGAGAACTTACTAGGAACATACAAGCCTCATGCTTGTGGCCCATGGTTTCCATTGCCCATGAAACAGGATGACCATGATATAGGGAAGTCTTGACAGGCAACTGATATGGAATCCAGTGTGGTCTAGTGGGTAAGTTCCTGTCTTCCATCCTGGCGACCAGGGTTCGAGTCCTGATCTCGGCACCAAGGTGATGGCGATAACCAAAGAGGTTCCTGTGGACACATCTGGTAAGTGAAATCAGACATGGACTTGGCTGACGAACGGTGGTAAGTGCAATGTGCTTGGTAAGTAAAGGTGATGGCGATAACCAAAGAGGTTCCTGTGGACACATCTGGTAAGTGAAGTACAGGCTGACGAATGGTGGTAAGTGCGGGGTGCTTGGTAAGTCAAGGGGGGCTGAGTCGGGTAGAGAGGGCAAATGTGGGTGGAGCCATAATGGGAGGTCAGGTCCAGGGAGCAAGGGAATAGTGGAGAGCACCAGTGAGAGTGGCAGGGCAGCAAGTAGGGTGGAGTTGCAGGGCCAGGGCAGTGTAGGAGAATGAGCCAAGAAGAGGGGTGTGTTGGTTGGGGGTGTAAAAGGTGGATGTGGTGTAGAAGCAGTTAAAAGTTAGGGGCAGAGGCAGTGTAGGAGAAGCAATGGAAGGAGTGCAGAATAAGGAAGGGTTAAGAGAAGAAGGCAAAATCTAGGGGTAAGTGGGAGGAGCCTAGCAGAAATTGTGCCTAACGCTACTGCTACTGCAGTTGATAATGTGCAGCAATGAAGCAGTGACCCCTTGCACACTGATGGGATGGCGCTTTTGGTGGGGAACACAAACAATGTTTTGTTGCGCCCTCCCCTTCCCCCCACCTTCCAGATTGGGGGAGCACTAATAGAAGTGGGGTTTTGGTGATGGGTGCACATTAAATGGGTTGATGGGGAGGCACAGAACGGTGCCACATGTGGACTGTTTTTTGGGGGTACCACACAACCGCACTAAGAGGGTACCCCATAATTGGAAGCGTCATGAGAGAGATTTTAATTGCTTGGCTCCTGCTATTTTTATTGCCCACCACAAGGGGGCACCACACGGGCCAGCTGCGGTTCTGGTAATTAAAAGGTCAACAATCAGCATGTGGTGCCAATCGTGGTGGTTAGGGGGCTTCCCCATGACTTTATTGACCCCTGCGGGGCATGTAAAAAGGTTTATGTGGTGGTTGAATTGAAAGCAGTGGTATGCGGTACTAAAGGAGGGGGCCACTTTGAGAAGTGTACCCCTGTCGTTTGTCAATTGCTCCCCCAAGATAATCCCCGTCACAGAGCGATGCAGTTGACACTACTCATAGGTTTACTATGAGGGTTACGAAGAATCGGGTGTGTGGAGGCCATTTCTTGAGCAGTACCCTCATTTTTAATTGACCCACAAGCAGGGGACACTCAAAAAGGATAATTGGAGTTGTGGCACTGAAAGGGGTTTAAAAGAGGTACAGAAAGAGAAGGAAGGCTTGTTCAGGGTGACACTTGGGGGAGTTGGTATCTGGGCACAAAGGGGCTACTCGCAAAGAGAGAGGATGAAGAGGGTGGAAAGCATGCAGAGATGAGTGCCACAGCACCTGAGAGCCCTAACATGTGGAAGTGCGAAGGGTGGGGGAGTAGGCAAATGAGGCAGAAAGAGGGTACCTGTGTCAAATGATGGTCGGGGCCTAGACATTAATCATGCCATGCAAATAGGCAGCACAACATGGATTGTCAGCGTCTACAGAGTGTTCCAGGTGATGGCCAAGTGCTTTCTGCTCCACTAGATTAGCTATATCATCCACAGAGAGAAAGCCATGAGTTACTGTGAGGAAGATCATGGATGGGCCCGTTGGACAAGCGTACTCTGCGTGTGCTGAGAGGGCTTCTACAGAGTGGTAAGTGACTAGCATTGAGCAGTGGGCATCCAACGTGTCACTGGAGACGGAAGAGAGGCAGAAGCACCGGAGTTACTGAGAGGATGGGAATGGAAGGCAGAGAGAAGAGTACCTGTGGTCCCTGAGAGGGTTTAAAATGGGTTGGCGCAGTACCAAAGGTGGAGCACTAGCATAGCTGAAGGGGCAGAGAGATAGGATATCAGGAGGACAAGAAAAGGTGTCAGAGTAACACAGGTATGGGGCAACTGGTTCCAGAGTGTGGAGCTCAAAACACAAAGCTGGTGTTAGTTGCAGGACACTGACCATCTTTTGTGTTGTCAGGCCCAATCTGTATTTTCTTTCTCTAGCGTCTTTCTGTCCTGCGGAGGACTGGAGCAAGCTTTCCAAACTCTTTTCTTGGCCTTATCCCTCCGGAGGAAGTGCTTGACATTTCTGGTCTATGGGTATTCCCAAAAAGTGTGCTACTGATTGTGGACATTGATCCTCACTAACGTGGCACATTTGTACACTGTACATGGCAAATCCATCAACCTGAAAAGCATCACACCACGCTTGAAATTTGTGAGATGTGCGGGCCTTATCCCTCTGGGGGAAATGTCCCTCTGTTCCTCACCTTGTACCTGAGTGCGGCCGAGCTGCTGTTCCTCTCCTTTGTATGCACATTTTATGAATCAGGCGACACGCACGCACACTCAATTGCTCAGCAAACATCTATGCTTTGGCCCTACATTGCGACTGTTTCCGTTCCCAATGTCCTCCTTTGCCACAAATACAGGACAATCATTCCTCATTACTCATCCCCTCAGCCGTAGCAGTCCACCACTCTCTGGGACCAGCAAACCTAACATGAACTAGAGAGCCGTCAGCAAGCAGGTTTAAAACCTCTCTCTGCCATTATTGTAATGCTGCTGCCCCCTTGTTGTGCTACAAGGCAACTACAGCAATAGAATGAGATTGGAGAAAAGGCTGTCCTATGCAAATATGTCCCTTGATGCTTAGCACGTGCCGAGACTGTCTACTGACTTCCTCCCTGACTCGGTCTCCAACGCATGGTCTTCTGCATGATTTTAATGTTGCCAATCTGTCTTAGGCTAAGGAATTTGGCACTCGAAAGACACACATATGGAAGCCACCCTGATTTAGCAGGGTCCCTATTTGCCTGCAGCCTGCCTCTATATAGAAGCTGGGCGTTTGGGGGCTTCGAGGGCTCGCTTAAAGGCTACCACCTCAGTCTGACCTGCCAGGCCTGGCTTCGTAGGAAATTGACAGAGGTTGGGCTGTTTGTAGCCACAGTCTAAGCCACAGCTCCAGAGCTGGGCCAGGCCAAGGCCAGGCCCGGTAAGGTCCTGTCAGGCCTCGACCAGACCAGACCAGACCAGACCAGACTATCCGCCTCCTCCCTTCACCTGGCACAGCAGGCAAGATTGAGGACTTGGGAAACACAGGCCTGACATTGCCCTTGTCTATCGCAATGAAAATTCAAGATGTCCAGCTTCTTCTTGCACCTAATAATGGGAGTTTCTACTGCCTTTATGTTTACCCAGCATTTCATCAAGAGGAATGCAGAATCGGCCTTTATTATTAGTGTAGTGCACAGGCACTCCACACCTAATTTGAGAGACCAGTTTGCAGCAAAAAGAAAAAAAGCGCAGTTATTCAACGTTTTTTACGGTCTCTGTGAGTACTCAGCTATGACCCCAAAGTCACTTTTGCACTCGACAAAGCATCAACTTTAAAGAATAAATTGATAAATTATTACATGGAGATAATGCTTTGCTGCTCCTATTTCACCAACATGATCGAAAAGGGGAGGCTATCAAGAGGGGCAGCATTTGTAGCATTGGGGCACAAGTGCAAAAATAGAATGGCTGAATTTTCCCACAAGTTTTTTCAGGTCAAATCAATGTTACCAATTTAAAAAAAATATGTTGGTGTGTATTCCGAAGCGAAAGGACGGCCATGTAACACCATGCCTCCACTGATGGTACTGGAACCCTTGCAGTAGGGAGGCCTGTGACTCCAAACCGCCATGCCTCGCCTCCAAATTATTGCTCCAGGCTGCACTACCCCTCTGCAGAAGATACTATCAGCAAGATACATGCATCAGCATCATTGCTTATTGGTTCGATTACCCGTGCAAGCATTTGCACATGATGTAGGTAATCTGTGACAGGTTACTGACTCGAAAGCCAGTGTGCTCCAGTGGTTAAGTGCCAGACTTCCAACCGGAGGGTGATTAAGACGGGGCAGCGTGTGGAGGTTAGGGCGTCTAGCGAAAACATCAAATGGATGTAATTTCTTTTTTGTTTTTCGAAATGAAAATAATAACACTAAATCAAAAAATAATTGCCATAGATTTTGCCGTTCAGAGATGACCTTGCCTCCACTGCTGGGAATTGAACCCTTGCCTCTTAGGGACCTGCAACACCAAAGGCTGACGACAGTGCCTCTGAGCTACGGCTCCTGCTGAGGTTCTTCTGCTGCCACAGAGATTATGAGCAACTTTCCGACCTCGGTCGCATTGCCTATGGGTTCCATTGCCCATGAATGGGTATGGCAGTGATATAGGCTAGCTATGACACGCAACCAACATGAAGGCCAGTGTGCTCCACTGGTTACATCTCAGACCATCAAGCAGAGGGAATTCAAGAGGGGTAGCAGTGGTAGGTTTGGGCCACTAGTTCAAAATAGGGATGAACCAAATGTCCCCTCATTGTTTTCAAATAAATACTACTGAATTTAAAAAAAAGAAGAAATTTCCAGAGATTTTGAATCTAAAAGACAACAAACTGTCAGTTTGGAGCTGGTGGGGGGACTCGAACCCTTGCACTGGAGGGGACTGCCGCACCAAAGACACTTGACACTGCCTCTGAGCTACAGCTTCTGGCTGTTGTGACGCTCTGCAAGAGAACTTACTAGGAACATACAAGCCTCATGCTTGTGGCCCATGGTTTCCATTGCCCATGAAACAGGATGACCATGATATAGGGAAGTCTTGACAGGCAACTGATATGGAATCCAGTGTGGTCTAGTGGGTAAGTTCCTGTCTTCCATCCTGGCGACCAGGGTTCGAGTCCTGATCTCGGCACCAAGGTGATGGCGATAACCAAAGAGGTTCCTGTGGACACATCTGGTAAGTGAAATCAGACATGGACTTGGCTGACGAACGGTGGTAAGTGCAATGTGCTTGGTAAGTAAAGGTGATGGACTTGGCTGACGAACGGTGGTAAGTGCAATGTGCTTGGTAAGTAAAGGTGATGGCGATAACCAAAGAGGTTCCTGTGGACACATCTGGTAAGTGAAGTACAGGCTGACGAATGGTGGTAAGTGCGGGGTGCTTGGTAAGTCAAGGGGGGCTGAGTCGGGTAGAGAGGGCAAATGTGGGTGGAGCCATAATGGGAGGTCAGGTCCAGGGAGCAAGGGAATAGTGGAGAGCACCAGTGAGAGTGGCAGGGCAGCAAGTAGGGTGGAGTTGCAGGGCCAGGGCAGTGTAGGAGAATGAGCCAAGAAGAGGGGTGTGTTGGTTGGGGGTGTAAAAGGTGGATGTGGTGTAGAAGGAGTTAAAAGTTAGGGGCAGAGGCAGTGTAGGAGAAGCAATGGAAGGAGTGCAGAATAAGGAAGGGTTAAGAGAAGAAGGCAAAATCTAGGGGTAAGTGGGAGGAGCCTAGCAGAAATTGTGCCTAACGCTACTGCTACTGCAGTTGATAATGTGAAGCAGTGACCCCTTGCACACTGATGGGATGGCGCTTTTGGTGGGGAACACAAACAATGTTTTGTTGCGCCCTCCCCTTCCCCCCACCTTCCAGATTGGGGGAGCACTAATAGAAGGGGGGTTTTGGTGAGGGGTGCACATTAAATGGGTTGATGGGGAGGCACAGAACGGTGCCACATGTGGACTGTTTTTTGGGGGTACCACACAACCGCACTAAGAGGGTACCCCATAATTGGAAGCGTCATGAGAGAGATTTTAATTGCTTGGCTCCTGCTATTTTTATTGCCCACCACAAGGGGGCACCACACGGGCCAGCTGCGGTTCTGGTAATTAAAAGGTCAACAATCAGCATGTGGTGCCAATCGTGGTGGTTAGGGGGCTTCCCCATGACTTTATTGACCCCTGCGGGGCATGTAAAAAGGTTTATGTGGTGGTTGAATTGAAAGCAGTGGTATGCGGTACTAAAGGAGGGGGCCACTTTGAGAAGTGTACCCCTGTCGTTTGTCAATTGCTCCCCCAAGATAATCCCCGTCACAGGGCGATGCAGTTGACACTACTCATAGGTTTACTATGAGGGTTACGAAGAATCGGGTGTGTGGAGGCCATTTCTTGAGCAGTACCCTCATTTTTAATTGACCCACAAGCAGGGGACACTCAAAAAGGATAATTGGAGTTGTGGCACTGAAAGGGGTTTAAAAGAGGTACAGAAAGAGAAGGAAGGCTTGTTCAGGGTGACACTTGGGGGAGTTGGTATCTGGGCACAAAGGGGCTACTCGCAAAGAGAGAGGATGAAGAGGGTGGAAAGCATGCAGAGATGAGTGCCACAGCACCTGAGAGCCCTAACATGTGGAAGTGCGAAGGGTGGGGGAGTAGGCAAATGAGGCAGAAAGAGGGTACCTGTGTCAAATGATGGTCGGGGCCTAGACATTAATCATGCCATGCAAATAGGCAGCACAACATGGATTGTCAGCGTCTACAGAGTGTTCCAGGTGATGGCCAAGTGCTTTCTGCTCCACTAGATTAGCTATATCATCCACAGAGAGAAAGCCATGAGTTACTGTGAGGAAGATCATGGATGGGCCCGTTGGACAAGCGTACTCTGCGTGTGCTGAGAGGGCTTTTACAGAGTGGTAAGTGACTAGCATTGAGCAGTGGGCATCCAACGTGTCACTGGAGACGGAAGAGAGGCAGAAGCACCGGAGTTACTGAGAGGATGGGAATGGAAGGCAGAGAGAAGAGTTCCTGTGGTCCCTGAGAGGGTTTAAAATGGGTTGGCGCAGTACCAAAGGTGGAGCACTAGCATAGCTGAAGGGGCAGAGAGATAGGATATCAGGAGGACAAGAAAAGGTGTCAGAGTAACACAGGTATGGGGCAACTGGTTCCAGAGTGTGGAGCTCAAAACACAAAGCTGGTGTTAGTTGCAGGACACTGACCATCTTTTGTGTTGTCAGGCCCAATCTGTATTTTCTTTCTCTAGCGTCTTTCTGTCCTGCGGAGGACTGGAGCAAGCTTTCCAAACTCTTTTCTTGGCCTTATCCCTCCGGAGGAAGTGCTTGACATTTCTGGTCTATGGGTATTCCCAAAAAGTGTGCTACTGATAGTGGACATTGATCCTCACTAACGTGGCACATTTGTACACTGTACATGGCAAATCCATCAACCTGAAAAGCATCACACCACGCTTGAAATTTGTGAGATGTGCGGGCCTTATCCCTCTGGGGGAAATGTCCCTCTGTTCCTCACCTTGTACCTGAGTGCGGCCGAGCTGCTGTTCCTCTCCTTTGTATGCACATTTTATGAATCAGGCGACACGCACGCACACTCAATTGCTCAGCAAACATCTATGCTTTGGCCCTACATTGCGACTGTTTCCGTTCCCAATGTCCTCCTTTGCCACAAATACAGGACAATCATTCCTCATTACTCATCCCCTCAGCCGTAGCAGTCCACCACTCTCTGGGACCAGCAAACCTAACATGAACTAGAGAGCCGTCAGCAAGCAGGTTTAAAACCTCTCTCTGCCATTATTGTAATGCTGCTGCCCCCTTGTTGTGCTACAAGGCAACTACAGCAATAGAATGAGATTGGAGAAAAGGCTGTCCTATGCAAATATGTCCCTTGATGCTTAGCACGTGCCGAGACTGTCTACTGACTTCCTCCCTGACTCGGTCTCCAACGCATGGTCTTCTGCATGATTTTAATGTTGCCAATCTGTCTTAGGCTAAGGAATTTGGCACTCGAAAGACACACATATGGAAGCCACCCTGATTTAGCAGGGTCCCTATTTGCCTGCAGCCTGCCTCTATATAGAAGCTGGGCGTTTGGGGGCTTCGAGGGCTCGCTTAAAGGCTACCACCTCAGTCTGACCTGCCAGGCCTGGCTTCGTAGGAAATTGACAGAGGTTGGGCTGTTTGTAGCCACAGTCTAAGCCACAGCTCCAGAGCTGGGCCAGGCCAAGGCCAGGCCCGGTAAGGTCCTGTCAGGCCTCGACCAGACCAGACCAGACCAGACTATCCGCCTCCTCCCTTCACCTGGCACAGCAGGCAAGATTGAGGACTTGGGAAACACAGGCCTGACATTGCCCTTGTCTATCGCAATGAAAATTCAAGATGTCCAGCTTCTTCTTGCACCTAATAATGGGAGTTTCTACTGCCTTTATGTTTACCCAGCATTTCATCAAGAGGAATGCAGAATCGGCCTTTATTATTAGTGTAGTGCACAGGCACTCCACACCTAATTTGAGAGACCAGTTTGCAGCAAAAAGAAAAAAAGCGCAGTTATTCAACGTTTTTTACGGTCTCTGTGAGTACTCAGCTATGACCCCAAAGTCACTTTTGCACTCGACAAAGCATCAACTTTAAAGAATAAATTGATAAATTATTACATGGAGATAATGCTTTGCTGCTCCTATTTCACCAACATGATCGAAAAGGGGAGGCTATCAAGAGGGGCAGCATTTGTAGCATTGGGGCACAAGTGCAAAAATAGAATGGCTGAATTTTCCCACAAGTTTTTTCAGGTCAAATCAATGTTACCAATTAAAAAAAAATATGTTGGTGTGTATTCCGAAGCGAAAGGACGGCCATGTAACACCATGCCTCCACTGATGGTACTGGAACCCTTGCAGTAGGGAGGCCTGTGACTCCAAACCGCCATGCCTCGCCTCCAAATTATTGCTCCAGGCTGCACTACCCCTCTGCAGAAGATACTATCAGCAAGATACATGCATCAGCATCATTGCTTATTGGTTCGATTACCCGTGCAAGCATTTGCACATGATGTAGGTAATCTGTGACAGGTTACTGACTCGAAAGCCAGTGTGCTCCAGTGGTTAAGTGCCAGACTTCCAACCGGAGGGTGATTAAGAAGGGGCAGCATGTGGAGGTTAGGGCGTCTAGCGAAAACATCAAATGGATGTAATTTTGTTTTTCGAAATGAAAATAATAACACTAAATCAAAAAATAATTGCCATAGATTTTGCCGTTCAGAGATGACCTTGCCTCCACTGCTGGGAATTGAACCCTTGCCTCTTAGGGACCTGCAACACCAAAGGCTGACGACAGTGCCTCTGAGCTACGGCTCCTGCTGAGGTTCTTCTGCTGCCACAGAGAATATGAGCAACTTTCCGACCTCGGTCGCATTGCCTATGGGTTCCATTGCCCATGAATGGGTATGGCAGTGATATAGGCTAGCTATGACACGCAACCAACATGAAGGCCAGTGTGCTCCACTGGTTACATCTCAGACCATCAAGCAGAGGGAATTCAAGAGGGGTAGCAGTGGTAGGTTTGGGCCACTAGTTCAAAATAGGGATGAACCAAATGTCCCCTCATTGTTTTCAAATAAATACTACTGAATTTAAAAAAAAGAAGAAATTTCCAGAGATTTTGAATCTAAAAGACAACAAACTGTCAGTTTGGAGCTGGTGGGGGGACTCGAACCCTTGCACTGGAGGGGACTGCCGCACCAAAGACACTTGACACTGCCTCTGAGCTACAGCTTCTGGCTGTTGTGACGCTCTGCAAGAGAACTTACTAGGAACATACAAGCCTCATGCTTGTGGCCCATGGTTTCCATTGCCCATGAAACAGGATGACCATGATATAGGGAAGTCTTGACAGGCAACTGATATGGAATCCAGTGTGGTCTAGTGGGTAAGTTCCTGTCTTCCATCCTGGCGACCAGGGTTCGAGTCCTGATCTCGGCACCAAGGTGATGGCGATAACCAAAGAGGTTCCTGTGGACACATCTGGTAAGTGAAATCAGACATGGACTTGGCTGACGAACGGTGGTAAGTGCAATGTGCTTGGTAAGTAAAGGTGATGGACTTGGCTGACGAACGGTGGTAAGTGCAATGTGCTTGGTAAGTAAAGGTGATGGCGATAACCAAAGAGGTTCCTGTGGACACATCTGGTAAGTGAAGTACAGGCTGACGAATGGTGGTAAGTGCGGGGTGCTTGGTAAGTCAAGGGGGGCTGAGTCGGGTAGAGAGGGCAAATGTGGGTGGAGCCATAATGGGAGGTCAGGTCCAGGGAGCAAGGGAATAGTGGAGAGCACCAGTGAGAGTGGCAGGGCAGCAAGTAGGGTGGAGTTGCAGGGCCAGGGCAGTGTAGGAGAATGAGCCAAGAAGAGGGGTGTGTTGGTTGGGGGTGTAAAAGGTGGATGTGGTGTAGAAGGAGTTAAAAGTTAGGGGCAGAGGCAGTGTAGGAGAAGCAATGGAAGGAGTGCAGAATAAGGAAGGGTTAAGAGAAGAAGGCAAAATCTAGGGGTAAGTGGGAGGAGCCTAGCAGAAATTGTGCCTAACGCTACTGCTACTGCAGTTGATAATGTGAAGCAGTGACCCCTTGCACACTGATGGGATGGCGCTTTTGGTGGGGAACACAAACAATGTTTTGTTGCGCCCTCCCCTTCCCCCCACCTTCCAGATTGGGGGAGCACTAATAGAAGGGGGGTTTTGGTGAGGGGTGCACATTAAATGGGTTGATGGGGAGGCACAGAACGGTGCCACATGTGGACTGTTTTTTGGGGGTACCACACAACCGCACTAAGAGGGTACCCCATAATTGGAAGCGTCATGAGAGAGATTTTAATTGCTTGGCTCCTGCTATTTTTATTGCCCACCACAAGGGGGCACCACACGGGCCAGCTGCGGTTCTGGTAATTAAAAGGTCAACAATCAGCATGTGGTGCCAATCGTGGTGGTTAGGGGGCTTCCCCATGACTTTATTGACCCCTGCGGGGCATGTAAAAAGGTTTATGTGGTGGTTGAATTGAAAGCAGTGGTATGCGGTACTAAAGGAGGGGGCCACTTTGAGAAGTGTACCCCTGTCGTTTGTCAATTGCTCCCCCAAGATAATCCCCGTCACAGGGCGATGCAGTTGACACTACTCATAGGTTTACTATGAGGGTTACGAAGAATCGGGTGTGTGGAGGCCATTTCTTGAGCAGTACCCTCATTTTTAATTGACCCACAAGCAGGGGACACTCAAAAAGGATAATTGGAGTTGTGGCACTGAAAGGGGTTTAAAAGAGGTACAGAAAGAGAAGGAAGGCTTGTTCAGGGTGACACTTGGGGGAGTTGGTATCTGGGCACAAAGGGGCTACTCGCAAAGAGAGAGGATGAAGAGGGTGGAAAGCATGCAGAGATGAGTGCCACAGCACCTGAGAGCCCTAACATGTGGAAGTGCGAAGGGTGGGGGAGTAGGCAAATGAGGCAGAAAGAGGGTACCTGTGTCAAATGATGGTCGGGGCCTAGACATTAATCATGCCATGCAAATAGGCAGCACAACATGGATTGTCAGCGTCTACAGAGTGTTCCAGGTGATGGCCAAGTGCTTTCTGCTCCACTAGATTAGCTATATCATCCACAGAGAGAAAGCCATGAGTTACTGTGAGGAAGATCATGGATGGGCCCGTTGGACAAGCGTACTCTGCGTGTGCTGAGAGGGCTTTTACAGAGTGGTAAGTGACTAGCATTGAGCAGTGGGCATCCAACGTGTCACTGGAGACGGAAGAGAGGCAGAAGCACCGGAGTTACTGAGAGGATGGGAATGGAAGGCAGAGAGAAGAGTTCCTGTGGTCCCTGAGAGGGTTTAAAATGGGTTGGCGCAGTACCAAAGGTGGAGCACTAGCATAGCTGAAGGGGCAGAGAGATAGGATATCAGGAGGACAAGAAAAGGTGTCAGAGTAACACAGGTATGGGGCAACTGGTTCCAGAGTGTGGAGCTCAAAACACAAAGCTGGTGTTAGTTGCAGGACACTGACCATCTTTTGTGTTGTCAGGCCCAATCTGTATTTTCTTTCTCTAGCGTCTTTCTGTCCTGCGGAGGACTGGAGCAAGCTTTCCAAACTCTTTTCTTGGCCTTATCCCTCCGGAGGAAGTGCTTGACATTTCTGGTCTATGGGTATTCCCAAAAAGTGTGCTACTGATAGTGGACATTGATCCTCACTAACGTGGCACATTTGTACACTGTACATGGCAAATCCATCAACCTGAAAAGCATCACACCACGCTTGAAATTTGTGAGATGTGCGGGCCTTATCCCTCTGGGGGAAATGTCCCTCTGTTCCTCACCTTGTACCTGAGTGCGGCCGAGCTGCTGTTCCTCTCCTTTGTATGCACATTTTATGAATCAGGCGACACGCACGCACACTCAATTGCTCAGCAAACATCTATGCTTTGGCCCTACATTGCGACTGTTTCCGTTCCCAATGTCCTCCTTTGCCACAAATACAGGACAATCATTCCTCATTACTCATCCCCTCAGCCGTAGCAGTCCACCACTCTCTGGGACCAGCAAACCTAACATGAACTAGAGAGCCGTCAGCAAGCAGGTTTAAAACCTCTCTCTGCCATTATTGTAATGCTGCTGCCCCCTTGTTGTGCTACAAGGCAACTACAGCAATAGAATGAGATTGGAGAAAAGGCTGTCCTATGCAAATATGTCCCTTGATGCTTAGCACGTGCCGAGACTGTCTACTGACTTCCTCCCTGACTCGGTCTCCAACGCATGGTCTTCTGCATGATTTTAATGTTGCCAATCTGTCTTAGGCTAAGGAATTTGGCACTCGAAAGACACACATATGGAAGCCACCCTGATTTAGCAGGGTCCCTATTTGCCTGCAGCCTGCCTCTATATAGAAGCTGGGCGTTTGGGGGCTTCGAGGGCTCGCTTAAAGGCTACCACCTCAGTCTGACCTGCCAGGCCTGGCTTCGTAGGAAATTGACAGAGGTTGGGCTGTTTGTAGCCACAGTCTAAGCCACAGCTCCAGAGCTGGGCCAGGCCAAGGCCAGGCCCGGTAAGGTCCTGTCAGGCCTCGACCAGACCAGACCAGACCAGACTATCCGCCTCCTCCCTTCACCTGGCACAGCAGGCAAGATTGAGGACTTGGGAAACACAGGCCTGACATTGCCCTTGTCTATCGCAATGAAAATTCAAGATGTCCAGCTTCTTCTTGCACCTAATAATGGGAGTTTCTACTGCCTTTATGTTTACCCAGCATTTCATCAAGAGGAATGCAGAATCGGCCTTTATTATTAGTGTAGTGCACAGGCACTCCACACCTAATTTGAGAGACCAGTTTGCAGCAAAAAGAAAAAAAGCGCAGTTATTCAACGTTTTTTACGGTCTCTGTGAGTACTCAGCTATGACCCCAAAGTCACTTTTGCACTCGACAAAGCATCAACTTTAAAGAATAAATTGATAAATTATTACATGGAGATAATGCTTTGCTGCTCCTATTTCACCAACATGATCGAAAAGGGGAGGCTATCAAGAGGGGCAGCATTTGTAGCATTGGGGCACAAGTGCAAAAATAGAATGGCTGAATTTTCCCACAAGTTTTTTCAGGTCAAATCAATGTTACCAATTAAAAAAAAATATGTTGGTGTGTATTCCGAAGCGAAAGGACGGCCATGTAACACCATGCCTCCACTGATGGTACTGGAACCCTTGCAGTAGGGAGGCCTGTGACTCCAAACCGCCATGCCTCGCCTCCAAATTATTGCTCCAGGCTGCACTACCCCTCTGCAGAAGATACTATCAGCAAGATACATGCATCAGCATCATTGCTTATTGGTTCGATTACCCGTGCAAGCATTTGCACATGATGTAGGTAATCTGTGACAGGTTACTGACTCGAAAGCCAGTGTGCTCCAGTGGTTAAGTGCCAGACTTCCAACCGGAGGGTGATTAAGACGGGGCAGCATGTGGAGGTTAGGGCGTCTAGCGAAAACATCAAATGGATGTAATTTTGTTTTTCAAAATGAAAATAATAACACTAAATCAAAAAATAATTGCCATAGATTTTGCCGTTCAGAGATGACCTTGCCTCCACTGCTGGGAATTGAACCCTTGCCTCTTAGGGACCTGCAACACCAAAGGCTGACGACAGTGCCTCTGAGCTACAGCTCCTGCTGACGTTCTTCTGCTGCCACAGAGATTATGAGCAACTTTCCGACCTCGGTCGCATTGCCTATGGGTTCCATTGCCCATGAATGGGTATGGCAGTGATATAGGCTAGCTATGACACGCAACCAACATGAAGGCCAGTGTGCTCCACTGGTTACATCTCAGACCATCAAGCAGAGGGAATTCAAGAGGGGTAGCAGTGGTAGGTTTGGGCCACTAGTTCAAAATAGGGATGAACCAAATGTCCCCTCATTGTTTTCAAATAAATACTACTGAATTTAAAAAAAAGAAGAAATTTCCAGAGATTTTGAATCTAAAAGACAACAAACTGTCAGTTTGGAGCTGGTGGGGGGACTCGAACCCTTGCACTGGAGGGGACTGCCGCACCAAAGACACTTGACACTGCCTCTGAGCTACAGCTTCTGGCTGTTGTGACGCTCTGCAAGAGAACTTACTAGGAACATACAAGCCTCATGCTTGTGGCCCATGGTTTCCATTGCCCATGAAACAGGATGACCATGATATAGGGAAGTCTTGACAGGCAACTGATATGGAATCCAGTGTGGTCTAGTGGGTAAGTTCCTGTCTTCCATCCTGGCGACCAGGGTTCGAGTCCTGATCTCGGCACCAAGGTGATGGCGATAACCAAAGAGGTTCCTGTGGACACATCTGGTAAGTGAAATCAGACATGGACTTGGCTGACGAACGGTGGTAAGTGCAATGTGCTTGGTAAGTAAAGGTGATGGACTTGGCTGACGAACGGTGGTAAGTGCAATGTGCTTGGTAAGTAAAGGTGATGGCGATAACCAAAGAGGTTCCTGTGGACACATCTGGTAAGTGAAGTACAGGCTGACGAATGGTGGTAAGTGCGGGGTGCTTGGTAAGTCAAGGGGGGCTGAGTCGGGTAGAGAGGGCAAATGTGGGTGGAGCCATAATGGGAGGTCAGGTCCAGGGAGCAAGGGAATAGTGGAGAGCACCAGTGAGAGTGGCAGGGCAGCAAGTAGGGTGGAGTTGCAGGGCCAGGGCAGTGTAGGAGAATGAGCCAAGAAGAGGGGTGTGTTGGTTGGGGGTGTAAAAGGTGGATGTGGTGTAGAAGGAGTTAAAAGTTAGGGGCAGAGGCAGTGTAGGAGAAGCAATGGAAGGAGTGCAGAATAAGGAAGGGTTAAGAGAAGAAGGCAAAATCTAGGGGTAAGTGGGAGGAGCCTAGCAGAAATTGTGCCTAACGCTACTGCTACTGCAGTTGATAATGTGAAGCAGTGACCCCTTGCACACTGATGGGATGGCGCTTTTGGTGGGGAACACAAACAATGTTTTGTTGCGCCCTCCCCTTCCCCCCACCTTCCAGATTGGGGGAGCACTAATAGAAGGGGGGTTTTGGTGAGGGGTGCACATTAAATGGGTTGATGGGGAGGCACAGAACGGTGCCACATGTGGACTGTTTTTTGGGGGTACCACACAACCGCACTAAGAGGGTACCCCATAATTGGAAGCGTCATGAGAGAGATTTTAATTGCTTGGCTCCTGCTATTTTTATTGCCCACCACAAGGGGGCACCACACGGGCCAGCTGCGGTTCTGGTAATTAAAAGGTCAACAATCAGCATGTGGTGCCAATCGTGGTGGTTAGGGGGCTTCCCCATGACTTTATTGACCCCTGCGGGGCATGTAAAAAGGTTTATGTGGTGGTTGAATTGAAAGCAGTGGTATGCGGTACTAAAGGAGGGGGCCACTTTGAGAAGTGTACCCCTGTCGTTTGTCAATTGCTCCCCCAAGATAATCCCCGTCACAGGGCGATGCAGTTGACACTACTCATAGGTTTACTATGAGGGTTACGAAGAATCGGGTGTGTGGAGGCCATTTCTTGAGCAGTACCCTCATTTTTAATTGACCCACAAGCAGGGGACACTCAAAAAGGATAATTGGAGTTGTGGCACTGAAAGGGGTTTAAAAGAGGTACAGAAAGAGAAGGAAGGCTTGTTCAGGGTGACACTTGGGGGAGTTGGTATCTGGGCACAAAGGGGCTACTCGCAAAGAGAGAGGATGAAGAGGGTGGAAAGCATGCAGAGATGAGTGCCACAGCACCTGAGAGCCCTAACATGTGGAAGTGCGAAGGGTGGGGGAGTAGGCAAATGAGGCAGAAAGAGGGTACCTGTGTCAAATGATGGTCGGGGCCTAGACATTAATCATGCCATGCAAATAGGCAGCACAACATGGATTGTCAGCGTCTACAGAGTGTTCCAGGTGATGGCCAAGTGCTTTCTGCTCCACTAGATTAGCTATATCATCCACAGAGAGAAAGCCATGAGTTACTGTGAGGAAGATCATGGATGGGCCCGTTGGACAAGCGTACTCTGCGTGTGCTGAGAGGGCTTCTACAGAGTGGTAAGTGACTAGCATTGAGCAGTGGGCATCCAACGTGTCACTGGAGACGGAAGAGAGGCAGAAGCACCGGAGTTACTGAGAGGATGGGAATGGAAGGCAGAGAGAAGAGTTCCTGTGGTCCCTGAGAGGGTTTAAAATGGGTTGGCGCAGTACCAAAGGTGGAGCACTAGCATAGCTGAAGGGGCAGAGAGATAGGATATCAGGAGGACAAGAAAAGGTGTCAGAGTAACACAGGTATGGGGCAACTGGTTCCAGAGTGTGGAGCTCAAAACACAAAGCTGGTGTTAGTTGCAGGACACTGACCATCTTTTGTGTTGTCAGGCCCAATCTGTATTTTCTTTCTCTAGCGTCTTTCTGTCCTGCGGAGGACTGGAGCAAGCTTTCCAAACTCTTTCCTTGGCCTTATCCCTCCGGAGGAAGTGCTTGACATTTCTGGTCTATGGGTATTCCCAAAAAGTGTGCTACTGATAGTGGACATTGATCCTCACTAACGTGGCACATTTGTACACTGTACATGGCAAATCCATCAACCTGAAAAGCATCACACCACGCTTGAAATTTGTGAGATGTGCGGGCCTTATCCCTCTGGGGGAAATGTCCCTCTGTTCCTCACCTTGTACCTGAGTGCGGCCGAGCTGCTGTTCCTCTCCTTTGTATGCACATTTTATGAATCAGGCGACACGCACGCACACTCAATTGCTCAGCAAACATCTATGCTTTGGCCCTACATTGCGACTGTTTCCGTTCCCAATGTCCTCCTTTGCCACAAATACAGGACAATCATTCCTCATTACTCATCCCCTCAGCCGTAGCAGTCCACCACTCTCTGGGACCAGCAAACCTAACATGAACTAGAGAGCCGTCAGCAAGCAGGTTTAAAACCTCTCTCTGCCATTATTGTAATGCTGCTGCCCCCTTGTTGTGCTACAAGGCAACTACAGCAATAGAATGAGATTGGAGAAAAGGCTGTCCTATGCAAATATGTCCCTTGATGCTTAGCACGTGCCGAGACTGTCTACTGACTTCCTCCCTGACTCGGTCTCCAACGCATGGTCTTCTGCATGATTTTAATGTTGCCAATCTGTCTTAGGCTAAGGAATTTGGCACTCGAAAGACACACATATGGAAGCCACCCTGATTTAGCAGGGTCCCTATTTGCCTGCAGCCTGCCTCTATATAGAAGCTGGGCGTTTGGGGGCTTCGAGGGCTCGCTTAAAGGCTACCACCTCAGTCTGACCTGCCAGGCCTGGCTTCGTAGGAAATTGACAGAGGTTGGGCTGTTTGTAGCCACAGTCTAAGCCACAGCTCCAGAGCTGGGCCAGGCCAAGGCCAGGCCCGGTAAGGTCCTGTCAGGCCTCGACCAGACCAGACCAGACCAGACTATCCGCCTCCTCCCTTCACCTGGCACAGCAGGCAAGATTGAGGACTTGGGAAACACAGGCCTGACATTGCCCTTGTCTATCGCAATGAAAATTCAAGATGTCCAGCTTCTTCTTGCACCTAATAATGGGAGTTTCTACTGCCTTTATGTTTACCCAGCATTTCATCAAGAGGAATGCAGAATCGGCCTTTATTATTAGTGTAGTGCACAGGCACTCCACACCTAATTTGAGAGACCAGTTTGCAGCAAAAAGAAAAAAAGCGCAGTTATTCAACGTTTTTTACGGTCTCTGTGAGTACTCAGCTATGACCCCAAAGTCACTTTTGCACTCGACAAAGCATCAACTTTAAAGAATAAATTGATAAATTATTACATGGAGATAATGCTTTGCTGCTCCTATTTCACCAACATGATCGAAAAGGGGAGGCTATCAAGAGGGGCAGCATTTGTAGCATTGGGGCACAAGTGCAAAAATAGAATGGCTGAATTTTCCCACAAGTTTTTTCAGGTCAAATCAATGTTACCAATTAAAAAAAAATATGTTGGTGTGTATTCCGAAGCGAAAGGACGGCCATGTAACACCATGCCTCCACTGATGGTACTGGAACCCTTGCAGTAGGGAGGCCTGTGACTCCAAACCGCCATGCCTCGCCTCCAAATTATTGCTCCAGGCTGCACTACCCCTCTGCAGAAGATACTATCAGCAAGATACATGCATCAGCATCATTGCTTATTGGTTCGATTACCCGTGCAAGCATTTGCACATGATGTAGGTAATCTGTGACAGGTTACTGACTCGAAAGCCAGTGTGCTCCAGTGGTTAAGTGCCAGACTTCCAACCGGAGGGTGATTAAGACGGGGCAGCATGTGGAGGTTAGGGCGTCTAGCGAAAACATCAAATGGATGTAATTTTGTTTTTCAAAATGAAAATAATAACACTAAATCAAAAAATAATTGCCATAGATTTTGCCGTTCAGAGATGACCTTGCCTCCACTGCTGGGAATTGAACCCTTGCCTCTTAGGGACCTGCAACACCAAAGGCTGACGACAGTGCCTCTGAGCTACAGCTCCTGCTGACGTTCTTCTGCTGCCACAGAGATTATGAGCAACTTTCCGACCTCGGTCGCATTGCCTATGGGTTCCATTGCCCATGAATGGGTATGGCAGTGATATAGGCTAGCTATGACACGCAACCAACATGAAGGCCAGTGTGCTCCACTGGTTACATCTCAGACCATCAAGCAGAGGGAATTCAAGAGGGGTAGCAGTGGTAGGTTTGGGCCACTAGTTCAAAATAGGGATGAACCAAATGTCCCCTCATTGTTTTCAAATAAATACTACTGAATTTAAAAAAAAGAAGAAATTTCCAGAGATTTTGAATCTAAAAGACAACAAACTGTCAGTTTGGAGCTGGTGGGGGGACTCGAACCCTTGCACTGGAGGGGACTGCCGCACCAAAGACACTTGACACTGCCTCTGAGCTACAGCTTCTGGCTGTTGTGACGCTCTGCAAGAGAACTTACTAGGAACATACAAGCCTCATGCTTGTGGCCCATGGTTTCCATTGCCCATGAAACAGGATGACCATGATATAGGGAAGTCTTGACAGGCAATTGATATGGAATCCAGTGTGGTCTAGTGGGTAAGTTCCTGTCTTCCATCCTGGCGACCAGGGTTCGAGTCCTGATCTCGGCACCAAGGTGATGGCGATAACCAAAGAGGTTCCTGTGGACACATCTGGTAAGTGAAATCAGACATGGACTTGGCTGACGAACGGTGGTAAGTGCAATGTGCTTGGTAAGTAAAGGTGATAGCGATAACCAAAGAGGTTCCTGTGGACACATCTGGTAAGTGAAGTACAGGCTGACGAATGGTGGTAAGTGCGGGGTGCTTGGTAAGTCAAGGGGGGCTGAGTCGGGTAGAGAGGGCAAATGTGGGTGGAGCCATAATGGGAGGTCAGGTCCAGGGAGCAAGGGAATAGTGGAGAGCACCAGTGAGAGTGGCAGGGCAGCAAGTAGGGTGGAGTTGCAGGGCCAGGGCAGTGTAGGAGAATGAGCCAAGAAGAGGGGTGTGTTGGTTGGGGGTGTAAAAGGTGGATGTGGTGTAGAAGGAGTTAAAAGTTAGGGGCAGAGGCAGTGTAGGAGAAGCAATGGAAGGAGTGCAGAATAAGGAAGGGTTAAGAGAAGAAGGCAAAATCTAGGGGTAAGTGGGAGGAGCCTAGCAGAAATTGTGCCTAACGCTACTGCTACTGCAGTTGATAATGTGCAGCAATGAAGCAGTGACCCCTTGCACACTGATGGGATGGCGCTTTTGGTGGGGAACACAAACAATGTTTTGTTGCGCCCTCCCCTTCCCCCCACCTTCCAGATTGGGGGAGCACTAATAGAAGGGGGGTTTTGGTGAGGGGTGCACATTAAATGGGTTGATGGGGAGGCACAGAACGGTGCCACATGTGGACTGTTTTTTGGGGGTACCACACAACCGCACTAAGAAGGTACCCCATAATTGGAAGCGTCATGAGAGAGATTTTAATTGCTTGGCTCCTGCTATTTTTATTGCCCACCACAAGGGGGCACCACACGGGCCAGCTGCGGTTCTGGTAATTAAAAGGTCAACAATCAGCATGTGGTGCCAATCGTGGTGGTTAGGGGGCTTCCCCATGACTTTATTGACCCCTGCGGGGCATGTAAAAAGGTTTATGTGGTGGTTGAATTGAAAGCAGTGGTATGCGGTACTAAAGGAGGGGGCCACTTTGAGAAGTGTACCCCTGTCGTTTGTCAATTGCTCCCCCAAGATAATCCCCGTCACAGGGCGATGCAGTTGACACTACTCATAGGTTTACTATGAGGGTTACGAAGAATCGGGTGTGTGGAGGCCATTTCTTGAGCAGTACCCTCATTTTTAATTGACCCACAAGCAGGGGACACTCAAAAAGGATAATTGGAGTTGTGGCACTGAAAGGGGTTTAAAAGAGGTACAGAAAGAGAAGGAAGGCTTGTTCAGGGTGACACTTGGGGGAGTTGGTATCTGGGCACAAAGGGGCTACTCGCAAAGAGAGAGGATGAAGAGGGTGGAAAGCATGCAGAGATGAGTGCCACAGCACCTGAGAGCCCTAACATGTGGAAGTGCGAAGGGTGGGGGAGTAGGCAAATGAGGCAGAAAGAGGGTACCTGTGTCAAATGATGGTCGGGGCCTAGACATTAATCATGCCATGCAAATAGGCAGCACAACATGGATTGTCAGCGTCTACAGAGTGTTCCAGGTGATGGCCACGTGCTTTCTGCTCCACTAGATTAGCTATATCATCCACAGAGAGAAAGCCATGAGTTACTGTGAGGAAGATCATGGATGGGCCCGTTGGACAAGCGTACTCTGCGTGTGCTGAGAGGGCTTCTACAGAGTGGTAAGTGACTAGCATTGAGCAGTGGGCATCACACGTGTCACTGGAGACGGAAGAGAGGCAGAAGCACCGGAGTTACTGAGAGGATGGGAATGGAAGGCAGAGAGAAGAGTTCCTGTGGTCCCTGAGAGGGTTTAAAATGGGTTGGCGCAGTACCAAAGGTGGAGCACTAGCATAGCTGAAGGGGCAGAGAGATAGGATATCAGGAGGACAAGAAAAGGTGTCAGAGTAACACAGGTATGGGGCAACTGGTTCCAGAGTGTGGAGCTCAAAACACAAAGCTGGTGTTAGTTGCAGGACACTGACCATCTTTTGTGTTGTCAGGCCCAATCTGTATTTTCTTTCTCTAGCGTCTTTCTGTCCTGCGGAGGACTGGAGCAAGCTTTCCAAACTCTTTTCTTGGCCTTATCCCTCCGGAGGAAGTGCTTGACATTTCTGGTCTATGGGTATTCCCAAAAAGTGTGCTACTGATAGTGGACATTGATCCTCACTAACGTGGCACATTTGTACACTGTACATGGCAAATCCATCAACCTGAAAAGCATCACACCACGCTTGAAATTTGTGAGATGTGCGGGCCTTATCCCTCTGGGGGAAATGTCCCTCTGTTCCTCACCTTGTACCTGAGTGCGGCCGAGCTGCTGTTCCTCTCCTTTGTATGCACATTTTATGAATCAGGCGACACGCACGCACACTCAATTGCTCAGCAAACATCTATGCTTTGGCCCTACATTGCGACTGTTTCCGTTCCCAATGTCCTCCTTTGCCACAAATACAGGACAATCATTCCTCATTACTCATCCCCTCAGCCGTAGCAGTCCACCACTCTCTGGGACCAGCAAACCTAACATGAACTAGAGAGCCGTCAGCAAGCAGGTGTAAAACCTCTCTCTGCCATTATTGTAATGCTGCTGCCCCCTTGTTGTGCTACAAGGCAACTACAGCAATAGAATGAGATTGGAGAAAAGGCTGTCCTATGCAAATATGTCCCTTGATGCTTAGCACGTGCCGAGACTGTCTACTGACTTCCTCCCTGACTCGGTCTCCAACGCATGGTCTTCTGCATGATTTTAATGTTGCCAATCTGTCTTAGGCTAAGGAATTTGGCACTCGAAAGACACACATATGGAAGCCACCCTGATTTAGCAGGGTCCCTATTTGCCTGCAGCCTGCCTCTATATAGAAGCTGGGCGTTTGGGGGCTTCGAGGGCTCGCTTAAAGGCTACCACCTCAGTCTGACCTGCCAGGCCTGGCTTCGTAGGAAATTGACAGAGGTTGGGCTGTTTGTAGCCACAGTCTAAGCCACAGCTCCAGAGCTGGGCCAGGCCAAGGCCAGGCCCGGTAAGGTCCTGTCAGGCCTCGACCAGACCAGACCAGACCAGACCAGACTATCCGCCTCCTCCCTTCACCTGGCACAGCAGGCAAGATTGAGGACTTGGGAAACACAGGCCTGACATTGCCCTTGTCTATCGCAATGAAAATTCAAGATGTCCAGCTTCTTCTTGCACCTAATAATGGGAGTTTCTACTGCCTTTATGTTTACCCAGCATTTCATCAAGAGGAATGCAGAATCGGCCTTTATTATTAGTGTAGTGCACAGGCACTCCACACCTAATTTGAGAGACCAGTTTGCAGCAAAAAGAAAAAAAGCGCAGTTATTCAACGTTTTTTACGGTCTCTGTGAGTACTCAGCTATGACCCCAAAGTCACTTTTGCACTCGACAAAGCATCAACTTTAAAGAATAAATTGATAAATTATTACATGGAGATAATGCTTTGCTGCTCCTATTTCACCAACATGATCGAAAAGGGGAGGCTATCAAGAGGGGCAGCATTTGTAGCATTGGGGCACAAGTGCAAAAATAGAATGGCTGAATTTTCCCACAAGTTTTTTCAGGTCAAATCAATGTTACCAATTAAAAAAAAATATGTTGGTGTGTATTCCGAAGCGAAAGGACGGCCATGTAACACCATGCCTCCACTGATGGTACTGGAACCCTTGCAGTAGGGAGGCCTGTGACTCCAAACCGCCATGCCTCGCCTCCAAATTATTGCTCCAGGCTGCACTACCCCTCTGCAGAAGATACTATCAGCAAGATACATGCATCAGCATCATTGCTTATTGGTTCGATTACCCGTGCAAGCATTTGCACATGATGTAGGTAATCTGTGACAGGTTACTGACTCGAAAGCCAGTGTGCTCCAGTGGTTAAGTGCCAGACTTCCAACCGGAGGGTGATTAAGACGGGGCAGCATGTGGAGGTTAGGGCGTCTAGCGAAAACATCAAATGGATGTAATTTTGTTTTTCAAAATGAAAATAATAACACTAAATCAAAAAATAATTGCCATAGATTTTGCCGTTCAGAGATGACCTTGCCTCCACTGCTGGGAATTGAACCCTTGCCTCTTAGGGACCTGCAACACCAAAGGCTGACGACAGTGCCTCTGAGCTACAGCTCCTGCTGACGTTCTTCTGCTGCCACAGAGATTATGAGCAACTTTCCGACCTCGGTCGCATTGCCTATGGGTTCCATTGCCCATGAATGGGTATGGCAGTGATATAGGCTAGCTATGACACGCAACCAACATGAAGGCCAGTGTGCTCCACTGGTTACATCTCAGACCATCAAGCAGAGGGAATTCAAGAGGGGTAGCAGTGGTAGGTTTGGGCCACTAGTTCAAAATAGGGATGAACCAAATGTCCCCTCATTGTTTTCAAATAAATACTACTGAATTTAAAAAAAAGAAGAAATTTCCAGAGATTTTGAATCTAAAAGACAACAAACTGTCAGTTTGGAGCTGGTGGGGGGACTCGAACCCTTGCACTGGAGGGGACTGCCGCACCAAAGACACTTGACACTGCCTCTGAGCTACAGCTTCTGGCTGTTGTGACGCTCTGCAAGAGAACTTACTAGGAACATACAAGCCTCATGCTTGTGGCCCATGGTTTCCATTGCCCATGAAACAGGATGACCATGATATAGGGAAGTCTTGACAGGCAACTGATATGGAATCCAGTGTGGTCTAGTGGGTAAGTTCCTGTCTTCCATCCTGGCGACCAGGGTTCGAGTCCTGATCTCGGCACCAAGGTGATGGCGATAACCAAAGAGGTTCCTGTGGACACATCTGGTAAGTGAAATCAGACATGGACTTGGCTGACGAACGGTGGTAAGTGCAATGTGCTTGGTAAGTAAAGGTGATGGCGATAACCAAAGAGGTTCCTGTGGACACATCTGGTAAGTGAAGTACAGGCTGACGAATGGTGGTAAGTGCGGGGTGCTTGGTAAGTCAAGGGGGGCTGAGTCGGGTAGAGAGGGCAAATGTGGGTGGAGCCATAATGGGAGGTCAGGTCCAGGGAGCAAGGGAATAGTGGAGAGCACCAGTGAGAGTGGCAGGGCAGCAAGTAGGGTGGAGTTGCAGGGCCAGGGCAGTGTAGGAGAATGAGCCAAGAAGAGGGGTGTGTTGGTTGGGGGTGTAAAAGGTGGATGTGGTGTAGAAGCAGTTAAAAGTTAGGGGCAGAGGCAGTGTAGGAGAAGCAATGGAAGGAGTGCAGAATAAGGAAGGGTTAAGAGAAGAAGGCAAAATCTAGGGGTAAGTGGGAGGAGCCTAGCAGAAATTGTGCCTAACGCTACTGCTACTGCAGTTGATAATGTGCAGCAATGAAGCAGTGACCCCTTGCACACTGATGGGATGGCGCTTTTGGTGGGGAACACAAACAATGTTTTGTTGCGCCCTCCCCTTCCCCCCACCTTCCAGATTGGGGGAGCACTAATAGAAGGGGGGTTTTGGTGAGGGGTGCACATTAAATGGGTTGATGGGGAGGCACAGAACGGTGCCACATGTGGACTGTTTTTTGGGGGTACCACACAACCGCACTAAGAAGGTACCCCATAATTGGAAGCGTCATGAGAGAGATTTTAATTGCTTGGCTCCTGCTATTTTTATTGCCCACCACAAGGGGGCACCACACGGGCCAGCTGCGGTTCTGGTAATTAAAAGGTCAACAATCAGCATGTGGTGCCAATCGTGGTGGTTAGGGGGCTTCCCCATGACTTTATTGACCCCTGCGGGGCATGTAAAAAGGTTTATGTGGTGGTTGAATTGAAAGCAGTGGTATGCGGTACTAAAGGAGGGGGCCACTTTGAGAAGTGTACCCCTGTCGTTTGTCAATTGCTCCCCCAAGATAATCCCCGTCACAGGGCGATGCAGTTGACACTACTCATAGGTTTACTATGAGGGTTACGAAGAATCGGGTGTGTGGAGGCCATTTCTTGAGCAGTACCCTCATTTTTAATTGACCCACAAGCAGGGGACACTCAAAAAGGATAATTGGAGTTGTGGCACTGAAAGGGGTTTAAAAGAGGTACAGAAAGAGAAGGAAGGCTTGTTCAGGGTGACACTTGGGGGAGTTGGTATCTGGGCACAAAGGGGCTACTCGCAAAGAGAGAGGATGAAGAGGGTGGAAAGCATGCAGAGATGAGTGCCACAGCACCTGAGAGCCCTAACATGTGGAAGTGCGAAGGGTGGGGGAGTAGGCAAATGAGGCAGAAAGAGGGTACCTGTGTCAAATGATGGTCGGGGCCTAGACATTAATCATGCCATGCAAATAGGCAGCACAACATGGATTGTCAGCGTCTACAGAGTGTTCCAGGTGATGGCCACGTGCTTTCTGCTCCACTAGATTAGCTATATCATCCACAGAGAGAAAGCCATGAGTTACTGTGAGGAAGATCATGGATGGGCCCGTTGGACAAGCGTACTCTGCGTGTGCTGAGAGGGCTTCTACAGAGTGGTAAGTGACTAGCATTGAGCAGTGGGCATCACACGTGTCACTGGAGACGGAAGAGAGGCAGAAGCACCGGAGTTACTGAGAGGATGGGAATGGAAGGCAGAGAGAAGAGTTCCTGTGGTCCCTGAGAGGGTTTAAAATGGGTTGGCGCAGTACCAAAGGTGGAGCACTAGCATAGCTGAAGGGGCAGAGAGATAGGATATCAGGAGGACAAGAAAAGGTGTCAGAGTAACACAGGTATGGGGCAACTGGTTCCAGAGTGTGGAGCTCAAAACACAAAGCTGGTGTTAGTTGCAGGACACTGACCATCTTTTGTGTTGTCAGGCCCAATCTGTATTTTCTTTCTCTAGCGTCTTTCTGTCCTGCGGAGGACTGGAGCAAGCTTTCCAAACTCTTTTCTTGGCCTTATCCCTCCGGAGGAAGTGCTTGACATTTCTGGTCTATGGGTATTCCCAAAAAGTGTGCTACTGATAGTGGACATTGATCCTCACTAACGTGGCACATTTGTACACTGTAAATGGCAAATCCATCAACCTGAAAAGCATCACACCACGCTTGAAATTTGTGAGATGTGCGGGCCTTATCCCTCTGGGGGAAATGTCCCTCTGTTCCTCACCTTGTACCTGAGTGCGGCCGAGCTGCTGTTCCTCTCCTTTGTATGCACATTTTATGAATCAGGCGACACGCACGCACACTCAATTGCTCAGCAAACATCTATGCTTTGGCCCTACATTGCGACTGTTTCCGTTCCCAATGTCCTCCTTTGCCACAAATACAGGACAATCATTCCTCATTACTCATCCCCTCAGCCGTAGCAGTCCACCACTCTCTGGGACCAGCAAACCTAACATGAACTAGAGAGCCGTCAGCAAGCAGGTGTAAAACCTCTCTCTGCCATTATTGTAATGCTGCTGCCCCCTTGTTGTGCTACAAGGCAACTACAGCAATAGAATGAGATTGGAGAAAAGGCTGTCCTATGCAAATATGTCCCTTGATGCTTAGCACGTGCCGAGACTGTCTACTGACTTCCTCCCTGACTCGGTCTCCAACGCATGGTCTTCTGCATGATTTTAATGTTGCCAATCTGTCTTAGGCTAAGGAATTTGGCACTCGAAAGACACACATATGGAAGCCACCCTGATTTAGCAGGGTCCCTATTTGCCTGCAGCCTGCCTCTATATAGAAGCTGGGCGTTTGGGGGCTTCGAGGGCTCGCTTAAAGGCTACCACCTCAGTCTGACCTGCCAGGCCTGGCTTCGTAGGAAATTGACAGAGGTTGGGCTGTTTGTAGCCACAGTCTAAGCCACAGCTCCAGAGCTGGGCCAGGCCAAGGCCAGGCCCGGTAAGGTCCTGTCAGGCCTCGACCAGACCAGACCAGACCAGACCAGACTATCCGCCTCCTCCCTTCACCTGGCACAGCAGGCAAGATTGAGGACTTGGGAAACACAGGCCTGACATTGCCCTTGTCTATCGCAATGAAAATTCAAGATGTCCAGCTTCTTCTTGCACCTAATAATGGGAGTTTCTACTGCCTTTATGTTTACCCAGCATTTCATCAAGAGGAATGCAGAATCGGCCTTTATTATTAGTGTAGTGCACAGGCACTCCACACCTAATTTGAGAGACCAGTTTGCAGCAAAAAGAAAAAAAGCGCAGTTATTCAACGTTTTTTACGGTCTCTGTGAGTACTCAGCTATGACCCCAAAGTCACTTTTGCACTCGACAAAGCATCAACTTTAAAGAATAAATTGATAAATTATTACATGGAGATAATGCTTTGCTGCTCCTATTTCACCAACATGATCGAAAAGGGGAGGCTATCAAGAGGGGCAGCATTTGTAGCATTGGGGCACAAGTGCAAAAATAGAATGGCTGAATTTTCCCACAAGTTTTTTCAGGTCAAATCAATGTTACCAATTAAAAAAAAATATGTTGGTGTGTATTCCGAAGCGAAAGGACGGCCATGTAACACCATGCCTCCACTGATGGTACTGGAACCCTTGCAGTAGGGAGGCCTGTGACTCCAAACCGCCATGCCTCGCCTCCAAATTATTGCTCCAGGCTGCACTACCCCTCTGCAGAAGATACTATCAGCAAGATACATGCATCAGCATCATTGCTTATTGGTTCGATTACCCGTGCAAGCATTTGCACATGATGTAGGTAATCTGTGACAGGTTACTGACTCGAAAGCCAGTGTGCTCCAGTGGTTAAGTGCCAGACTTCCAACCGGAGGGTGATTAAGACGGGGCAGCATGTGGAGGTTAGGGCGTCTAGCGAAAACATCAAATGGATGTAATTTTGTTTTTCAAAATGAAAATAATAACACTAAATCAAAAAATAATTGCCATAGATTTTGCCGTTCAGAGATGACCATGCCTCCACTGCTGGGAATTGAACCCTTGCCTCTTAGGGACCTGCAACACCAAAGGCTGACGACAGTGCCTCTGAGCTACAGCTCCTGCTGACGTTCTTCTGCTGCCACAGAGATTATGAGCAACTTTCCGACCTCGGTCGCATTGCCTATGGGTTCCATTGCCCATGAATGGGTATGGCAGTGATATAGGCTAGCTATGACACGCAACCAACATGAAGGCCAGTGTGCTCCACTGGTTACATCTCAGACCATCAAGCAGAGGGAATTCAAGAGGGGTAGCAGTGGTAGGTTTGGGCCACTAGTTCAAAATAGGGATGAACCAAATGTCCCCTCATTGTTTTCAAATAAATACTACTGAATTTAAAAAAAAGAAGAAATTTCCAGAGATTTTGAATCTAAAAGACAACAAACTGTCAGTTTGGAGCTGGTGGGGGGACTCGAACCCTTGCACTGGAGGGGACTGCCGCACCAAAGACACTTGACACTGCCTCTGAGCTACAGCTTCTGGCTGTTGTGACGCTCTGCAAGAGAACTTACTAGGAACATACAAGCCTCATGCTTGTGGCCCATGGTTTCCATTGCCCATGAAACAGGATGACCATGATATAGGGAAGTCTTGACAGGCAACTGATATGGAATCCAGTGTGGTCTAGTGGGTAAGTTCCTGTCTTCCATCCTGGCGACCAGGGTTCGAGTCCTGATCTCGGCACCAAGGTGATGGCGATAACCAAAGAGGTTCCTGTGGACACATCTGGTAAGTGAAATCAGACATGGACTTGGCTGACGAACGGTGGTAAGTGCAATGTGCTTGGTAAGTAAAGGTGATGGCGATAACCAAAGAGGTTCCTGTGGACACATCTGGTAAGTGAAGTACAGGCTGACGAATGGTGGTAAGTGCGGGGTGCTTGGTAAGTCAAGGGGGGCTGAGTCGGGTAGAGAGGGCAAATGTGGGTGGAGCCATAATGGGAGGTCAGGTCCAGGGAGCAAGGGAATAGTGGAGAGCACCAGTGAGAGTGGCAGGGCAGCAAGTAGGGTGGAGTTGCAGGGCCAGGGCAGTGTAGGAGAATGAGCCAAGAAGAGGGGTGTGTTGGTTGGGGGTGTAAAAGGTGGATGTGGTGTAGAAGCAGTTAAAAGTTAGGGGCAGAGGCAGTGTAGGAGAAGCAATGGAAGGAGTGCAGAATAAGGAAGGGTTAAGAGAAGAAGGCAAAATCTAGGGGTAAGTGGGAGGAGCCTAGCAGAAATTGTGCCTAACGCTACTGCTACTGCAGTTGATAATGTGCAGCAATGAAGCAGTGACCCCTTGCACACTGATGGGATGGCGCTTTTGGTGGGGAACACAAACAATGTTTTGTTGCGCCCTCCCCTTCCCCCCACCTTCCAGATTGGGGGAGCACTAATAGAAGTGGGGTTTTGGTGATGGGTGCACATTAAATGGGTTGATGGGGAGGCACAGAACGGTGCCACATGTGGACTGTTTTTTGGGGGTACCACACAACCGCACTAAGAGGGTACCCCATAATTGGAAGCGTCATGAGAGAGATTTTAATTGCTTGGCTCCTGCTATTTTTATTGCCCACCACAAGGGGGCACCACACGGGCCAGCTGCGGTTCTGGTAATTAAAAGGTCAACAATCAGCATGTGGTGCCAATCGTGGTGGTTAGGGGGCTTCCCCATGACTTTATTGACCCCTGCGGGGCATGTAAAAAGGTTTATGTGGTGGTTGAATTGAAAGCAGTGGTATGCGGTACTAAAGGAGGGGGCCACTTTGAGAAGTGTACCCCTGTCGTTTGTCAATTGCTCCCCCAAGATAATCCCCGTCACAGAGCGATGCAGTTGACACTACTCATAGGTTTACTATGAGGGTTACGAAGAATCGGGTGTGTGGAGGCCATTTCTTGAGCAGTACCCTCATTTTTAATTGACCCACAAGCAGGGGACACTCAAAAAGGATAATTGGAGTTGTGGCACTGAAAGGGGTTTAAAAGAGGTACAGAAAGAGAAGGAAGGCTTGTTCAGGGTGACACTTGGGGGAGTTGGTATCTGGGCACAAAGGGGCTACTCGCAAAGAGAGAGGATGAAGAGGGTGGAAAGCATGCAGAGATGAGTGCCACAGCACCTGAGAGCCCTAACATGTGGAAGTGCGAAGGGTGGGGGAGTAGGCAAATGAGGCAGAAAGAGGGTACCTGTGTCAAATGATGGTCGGGGCCTAGACATTAATCATGCCATGCAAATAGGCAGCACAACATGGATTGTCAGCGTCTACAGAGTGTTCCAGGTGATGGCCAAGTGCTTTCTGCTCCACTAGATTAGCTATATCATCCACAGAGAGAAAGCCATGAGTTACTGTGAGGAAGATCATGGATGGGCCCGTTGGACAAGCGTACTCTGCGTGTGCTGAGAGGGCTTCTACAGAGTGGTAAGTGACTAGCATTGAGCAGTGGGCATCCAACGTGTCACTGGAGACGGAAGAGAGGCAGAAGCACCGGAGTTACTGAGAGGATGGGAATGGAAGGCAGAGAGAAGAGTACCTGTGGTCCCTGAGAGGGTTTAAAATGGGTTGGCGCAGTACCAAAGGTGGAGCACTAGCATAGCTGAAGGGGCAGAGAGATAGGATATCAGGAGGACAAGAAAAGGTGTCAGAGTAACACAGGTATGGGGCAACTGGTTCCAGAGTGTGGAGCTCAAAACACAAAGCTGGTGTTAGTTGCAGGACACTGACCATCTTTTGTGTTGTCAGGCCCAATCTGTATTTTCTTTCTCTAGCGTCTTTCTGTCCTGCGGAGGACTGGAGCAAGCTTTCCAAACTCTTTTCTTGGCCTTATCCCTCCGGAGGAAGTGCTTGACATTTCTGGTCTATGGGTATTCCCAAAAAGTGTGCTACTGATTGTGGACATTGATCCTCACTAACGTGGCACATTTGTACACTGTACATGGCAAATCCATCAACCTGAAAAGCATCACACCACGCTTGAAATTTGTGAGATGTGCGGGCCTTATCCCTCTGGGGGAAATGTCCCTCTGTTCCTCACCTTGTACCTGAGTGCGGCCGAGCTGCTGTTCCTCTCCTTTGTATGCACATTTTATGAATCAGGCGACACGCACGCACACTCAATTGCTCAGCAAACATCTATGCTTTGGCCCTACATTGCGACTGTTTCCGTTCCCAATGTCCTCCTTTGCCACAAATACAGGACAATCATTCCTCATTACTCATCCCCTCAGCCGTAGCAGTCCACCACTCTCTGGGACCAGCAAACCTAACATGAACTAGAGAGCCGTCAGCAAGCAGGTTTAAAACCTCTCTCTGCCATTATTGTAATGCTGCTGCCCCCTTGTTGTGCTACAAGGCAACTACAGCAATAGAATGAGATTGGAGAAAAGGCTGTCCTATGCAAATATGTCCCTTGATGCTTAGCACGTGCCGAGACTGTCTACTGACTTCCTCCCTGACTCGGTCTCCAACGCATGGTCTTCTGCATGATTTTAATGTTGCCAATCTGTCTTAGGCTAAGGAATTTGGCACTCGAAAGACACACATATGGAAGCCACCCTGATTTAGCAGGGTCCCTATTTGCCTGCAGCCTGCCTCTATATAGAAGCTGGGCGTTTGGGGGCTTCGAGGGCTCGCTTAAAGGCTACCACCTCAGTCTGACCTGCCAGGCCTGGCTTCGTAGGAAATTGACAGAGGTTGGGCTGTTTGTAGCCACAGTCTAAGCCACAGCTCCAGAGCTGGGCCAGGCCAAGGCCAGGCCCGGTAAGGTCCTGTCAGGCCTCGACCAGACCAGACCAGACCAGACCAGACTATCCGCCTCCTCCCTTCACCTGGCACAGCAGGCAAGATTGAGGACTTGGGAAACACAGGCCTGACATTGCCCTTGTCTATCGCAATGAAAATTCAAGATGTCCAGCTTCTTCTTGCACCTAATAATGGGAGTTTCTACTGCCTTTATGTTTACCCAGCATTTCATCAAGAGGAATGCAGAATCGGCCTTTATTATTAGTGTAGTGCACAGGCACTCCACACCTAATTTGAGAGACCAGTTTGCAGCAAAAAGAAAAAAAGCGCAGTTATTCAACGTTTTTTACGGTCTCTGTGAGTACTCAGCTATGACCCCAAAGTCACTTTTGCACTCGACAAAGCATCAACTTTAAAGAATAAATTGATAAATTATTACATGGAGATAATGCTTTGCTGCTCCTATTTCACCAACATGATCGAAAAGGGGAGGCTATCAAGAGGGGCAGCATTTGTAGCATTGGGGCACAAGTGCAAAAATAGAATGGCTGAATTTTCCCACAAGTTTTTTCAGGTCAAATCAATGTTACCAATTTAAAAAAAATATGTTGGTGTGTATTCCGAAGCGAAAGGACGGCCATGTAACACCATGCCTCCACTGATGGTACTGGAACCCTTGCAGTAGGGAGGCCTGTGACTCCAAACCGCCATGCCTCGCCTCCAAATTATTGCTCCAGGCTGCACTACCCCTCTGCAGAAGATACTATCAGCAAGATACATGCATCAGCATCATTGCTTATTGGTTCGATTACCCGTGCAAGCATTTGCACATGATGTAGGTAATCTGTGACAGGTTACTGACTCGAAAGCCAGTGTGCTCCAGTGGTTAAGTGCCAGACTTCCAACCGGAGGGTGATTAAGACGGGGCAGCGTGTGGAGGTTAGGGCGTCTAGCGAAAACATCAAATGGATGTAATTTCTTTTTTGTTTTTCGAAATGAAAATAATAACACTAAATCAAAAAATAATTGCCATAGATTTTGCCGTTCAGAGATGACCTTGCCTCCACTGCTGGGAATTGAACCCTTGCCTCTTAGGGACCTGCAACACCAAAGGCTGACGACAGTGCCTCTGAGCTACGGCTCCTGCTGAGGTTCTTCTGCTGCCACAGAGATTATGAGCAACTTTCCGACCTCGGTCGCATTGCCTATGGGTTCCATTGCCCATGAATGGGTATGGCAGTGATATAGGCTAGCTATGACACGCAACCAACATGAAGGCCAGTGTGCTCCACTGGTTACATCTCAGACCATCAAGCAGAGGGAATTCAAGAGGGGTAGCAGTGGTAGGTTTGGGCCACTAGTTCAAAATAGGGATGAACCAAATGTCCCCTCATTGTTTTCAAATAAATACTACTGAATTTAAAAAAAAGAAGAAATTTCCAGAGATTTTGAATCTAAAAGACAACAAACTGTCAGTTTGGAGCTGGTGGGGGGACTCGAACCCTTGCACTGGAGGGGACTGCCGCACCAAAGACACTTGACACTGCCTCTGAGCTACAGCTTCTGGCTGTTGTGACGCTCTGCAAGAGAACTTACTAGGAACATACAAGCCTCATGCTTGTGGCCCATGGTTTCCATTGCCCATGAAACAGGATGACCATGATATAGGGAAGTCTTGACAGGCAACTGATATGGAATCCAGTGTGGTCTAGTGGGTAAGTTCCTGTCTTCCATCCTGGCGACCAGGGTTCGAGTCCTGATCTCGGCACCAAGGTGATGGCGATAACCAAAGAGGTTCCTGTGGACACATCTGGTAAGTGAAATCAGACATGGACTTGGCTGACGAACGGTGGTAAGTGCAATGTGCTTGGTAAGTAAAGGTGATGGACTTGGCTGACGAACGGTGGTAAGTGCAATGTGCTTGGTAAGTAAAGGTGATGGCGATAACCAAAGAGGTTCCTGTGGACACATCTGGTAAGTGAAGTACAGGCTGACGAATGGTGGTAAGTGCGGGGTGCTTGGTAAGTCAAGGGGGGCTGAGTCGGGTAGAGAGGGCAAATGTGGGTGGAGCCATAATGGGAGGTCAGGTCCAGGGAGCAAGGGAATAGTGGAGAGCACCAGTGAGAGTGGCAGGGCAGCAAGTAGGGTGGAGTTGCAGGGCCAGGGCAGTGTAGGAGAATGAGCCAAGAAGAGGGGTGTGTTGGTTGGGGGTGTAAAAGGTGGATGTGGTGTAGAAGGAGTTAAAAGTTAGGGGCAGAGGCAGTGTAGGAGAAGCAATGGAAGGAGTGCAGAATAAGGAAGGGTTAAGAGAAGAAGGCAAAATCTAGGGGTAAGTGGGAGGAGCCTAGCAGAAATTGTGCCTAACGCTACTGCTACTGCAGTTGATAATGTGAAGCAGTGACCCCTTGCACACTGATGGGATGGCGCTTTTGGTGGGGAACACAAACAATGTTTTGTTGCGCCCTCCCCTTCCCCCCACCTTCCAGATTGGGGGAGCACTAATAGAAGGGGGGTTTTGGTGAGGGGTGCACATTAAATGGGTTGATGGGGAGGCACAGAACGGTGCCACATGTGGACTGTTTTTTGGGGGTACCACACAACCGCACTAAGAGGGTACCCCATAATTGGAAGCGTCATGAGAGAGATTTTAATTGCTTGGCTCCTGCTATTTTTATTGCCCACCACAAGGGGGCACCACACGGGCCAGCTGCGGTTCTGGTAATTAAAAGGTCAACAATCAGCATGTGGTGCCAATCGTGGTGGTTAGGGGGCTTCCCCATGACTTTATTGACCCCTGCGGGGCATGTAAAAAGGTTTATGTGGTGGTTGAATTGAAAGCAGTGGTATGCGGTACTAAAGGAGGGGGCCACTTTGAGAAGTGTACCCCTGTCGTTTGTCAATTGCTCCCCCAAGATAATCCCCGTCACAGGGCGATGCAGTTGACACTACTCATAGGTTTACTATGAGGGTTACGAAGAATCGGGTGTGTGGAGGCCATTTCTTGAGCAGTACCCTCATTTTTAATTGACCCACAAGCAGGGGACACTCAAAAAGGATAATTGGAGTTGTGGCACTGAAAGGGGTTTAAAAGAGGTACAGAAAGAGAAGGAAGGCTTGTTCAGGGTGACACTTGGGGGAGTTGGTATCTGGGCACAAAGGGGCTACTCGCAAAGAGAGAGGATGAAGAGGGTGGAAAGCATGCAGAGATGAGTGCCACAGCACCTGAGAGCCCTAACATGTGGAAGTGCGAAGGGTGGGGGAGTAGGCAAATGAGGCAGAAAGAGGGTACCTGTGTCAAATGATGGTCGGGGCCTAGACATTAATCATGCCATGCAAATAGGCAGCACAACATGGATTGTCAGCGTCTACAGAGTGTTCCAGGTGATGGCCAAGTGCTTTCTGCTCCACTAGATTAGCTATATCATCCACAGAGAGAAAGCCATGAGTTACTGTGAGGAAGATCATGGATGGGCCCGTTGGACAAGCGTACTCTGCGTGTGCTGAGAGGGCTTTTACAGAGTGGTAAGTGACTAGCATTGAGCAGTGGGCATCCAACGTGTCACTGGAGACGGAAGAGAGGCAGAAGCACCGGAGTTACTGAGAGGATGGGAATGGAAGGCAGAGAGAAGAGTTCCTGTGGTCCCTGAGAGGGTTTAAAATGGGTTGGCGCAGTACCAAAGGTGGAGCACTAGCATAGCTGAAGGGGCAGAGAGATAGGATATCAGGAGGACAAGAAAAGGTGTCAGAGTAACACAGGTATGGGGCAACTGGTTCCAGAGTGTGGAGCTCAAAACACAAAGCTGGTGTTAGTTGCAGGACACTGACCATCTTTTGTGTTGTCAGGCCCAATCTGTATTTTCTTTCTCTAGCGTCTTTCTGTCCTGCGGAGGACTGGAGCAAGCTTTCCAAACTCTTTTCTTGGCCTTATCCCTCCGGAGGAAGTGCTTGACATTTCTGGTCTATGGGTATTCCCAAAAAGTGTGCTACTGATAGTGGACATTGATCCTCACTAACGTGGCACATTTGTACACTGTACATGGCAAATCCATCAACCTGAAAAGCATCACACCACGCTTGAAATTTGTGAGATGTGCGGGCCTTATCCCTCTGGGGGAAATGTCCCTCTGTTCCTCACCTTGTACCTGAGTGCGGCCGAGCTGCTGTTCCTCTCCTTTGTATGCACATTTTATGAATCAGGCGACACGCACGCACACTCAATTGCTCAGCAAACATCTATGCTTTGGCCCTACATTGCGACTGTTTCCGTTCCCAATGTCCTCCTTTGCCACAAATACAGGACAATCATTCCTCATTACTCATCCCCTCAGCCGTAGCAGTCCACCACTCTCTGGGACCAGCAAACCTAACATGAACTAGAGAGCCGTCAGCAAGCAGGTTTAAAACCTCTCTCTGCCATTATTGTAATGCTGCTGCCCCCTTGTTGTGCTACAAGGCAACTACAGCAATAGAATGAGATTGGAGAAAAGGCTGTCCTATGCAAATATGTCCCTTGATGCTTAGCACGTGCCGAGACTGTCTACTGACTTCCTCCCTGACTCGGTCTCCAACGCATGGTCTTCTGCATGATTTTAATGTTGCCAATCTGTCTTAGGCTAAGGAATTTGGCACTCGAAAGACACACATATGGAAGCCACCCTGATTTAGCAGGGTCCCTATTTGCCTGCAGCCTGCCTCTATATAGAAGCTGGGCGTTTGGGGGCTTCGAGGGCTCGCTTAAAGGCTACCACCTCAGTCTGACCTGCCAGGCCTGGCTTCGTAGGAAATTGACAGAGGTTGGGCTGTTTGTAGCCACAGTCTAAGCCACAGCTCCAGAGCTGGGCCAGGCCAAGGCCAGGCCCGGTAAGGTCCTGTCAGGCCTCGACCAGACCAGACCAGACCAGACTATCCGCCTCCTCCCTTCACCTGGCACAGCAGGCAAGATTGAGGACTTGGGAAACACAGGCCTGACATTGCCCTTGTCTATCGCAATGAAAATTCAAGATGTCCAGCTTCTTCTTGCACCTAATAATGGGAGTTTCTACTGCCTTTATGTTTACCCAGCATTTCATCAAGAGGAATGCAGAATCGGCCTTTATTATTAGTGTAGTGCACAGGCACTCCACACCTAATTTGAGAGACCAGTTTGCAGCAAAAAGAAAAAAAGCGCAGTTATTCAACGTTTTTTACGGTCTCTGTGAGTACTCAGCTATGACCCCAAAGTCACTTTTGCACTCGACAAAGCATCAACTTTAAAGAATAAATTGATAAATTATTACATGGAGATAATGCTTTGCTGCTCCTATTTCACCAACATGATCGAAAAGGGGAGGCTATCAAGAGGGGCAGCATTTGTAGCATTGGGGCACAAGTGCAAAAATAGAATGGCTGAATTTTCCCACAAGTTTTTTCAGGTCAAATCAATGTTACCAATTAAAAAAAAATATGTTGGTGTGTATTCCGAAGCGAAAGGACGGCCATGTAACACCATGCCTCCACTGATGGTACTGGAACCCTTGCAGTAGGGAGGCCTGTGACTCCAAACCGCCATGCCTCGCCTCCAAATTATTGCTCCAGGCTGCACTACCCCTCTGCAGAAGATACTATCAGCAAGATACATGCATCAGCATCATTGCTTATTGGTTCGATTACCCGTGCAAGCATTTGCACATGATGTAGGTAATCTGTGACAGGTTACTGACTCGAAAGCCAGTGTGCTCCAGTGGTTAAGTGCCAGACTTCCAACCGGAGGGTGATTAAGAAGGGGCAGCATGTGGAGGTTAGGGCGTCTAGCGAAAACATCAAATGGATGTAATTTTGTTTTTCGAAATGAAAATAATAACACTAAATCAAAAAATAATTGCCATAGATTTTGCCGTTCAGAGATGACCTTGCCTCCACTGCTGGGAATTGAACCCTTGCCTCTTAGGGACCTGCAACACCAAAGGCTGACGACAGTGCCTCTGAGCTACGGCTCCTGCTGAGGTTCTTCTGCTGCCACAGAGAATATGAGCAACTTTCCGACCTCGGTCGCATTGCCTATGGGTTCCATTGCCCATGAATGGGTATGGCAGTGATATAGGCTAGCTATGACACGCAACCAACATGAAGGCCAGTGTGCTCCACTGGTTACATCTCAGACCATCAAGCAGAGGGAATTCAAGAGGGGTAGCAGTGGTAGGTTTGGGCCACTAGTTCAAAATAGGGATGAACCAAATGTCCCCTCATTGTTTTCAAATAAATACTACTGAATTTAAAAAAAAGAAGAAATTTCCAGAGATTTTGAATCTAAAAGACAACAAACTGTCAGTTTGGAGCTGGTGGGGGGACTCGAACCCTTGCACTGGAGGGGACTGCCGCACCAAAGACACTTGACACTGCCTCTGAGCTACAGCTTCTGGCTGTTGTGACGCTCTGCAAGAGAACTTACTAGGAACATACAAGCCTCATGCTTGTGGCCCATGGTTTCCATTGCCCATGAAACAGGATGACCATGATATAGGGAAGTCTTGACAGGCAACTGATATGGAATCCAGTGTGGTCTAGTGGGTAAGTTCCTGTCTTCCATCCTGGCGACCAGGGTTCGAGTCCTGATCTCGGCACCAAGGTGATGGCGATAACCAAAGAGGTTCCTGTGGACACATCTGGTAAGTGAAATCAGACATGGACTTGGCTGACGAACGGTGGTAAGTGCAATGTGCTTGGTAAGTAAAGGTGATGGACTTGGCTGACGAACGGTGGTAAGTGCAATGTGCTTGGTAAGTAAAGGTGATGGCGATAACCAAAGAGGTTCCTGTGGACACATCTGGTAAGTGAAGTACAGGCTGACGAATGGTGGTAAGTGCGGGGTGCTTGGTAAGTCAAGGGGGGCTGAGTCGGGTAGAGAGGGCAAATGTGGGTGGAGCCATAATGGGAGGTCAGGTCCAGGGAGCAAGGGAATAGTGGAGAGCACCAGTGAGAGTGGCAGGGCAGCAAGTAGGGTGGAGTTGCAGGGCCAGGGCAGTGTAGGAGAATGAGCCAAGAAGAGGGGTGTGTTGGTTGGGGGTGTAAAAGGTGGATGTGGTGTAGAAGGAGTTAAAAGTTAGGGGCAGAGGCAGTGTAGGAGAAGCAATGGAAGGAGTGCAGAATAAGGAAGGGTTAAGAGAAGAAGGCAAAATCTAGGGGTAAGTGGGAGGAGCCTAGCAGAAATTGTGCCTAACGCTACTGCTACTGCAGTTGATAATGTGAAGCAGTGACCCCTTGCACACTGATGGGATGGCGCTTTTGGTGGGGAACACAAACAATGTTTTGTTGCGCCCTCCCCTTCCCCCCACCTTCCAGATTGGGGGAGCACTAATAGAAGGGGGGTTTTGGTGAGGGGTGCACATTAAATGGGTTGATGGGGAGGCACAGAACGGTGCCACATGTGGACTGTTTTTTGGGGGTACCACACAACCGCACTAAGAGGGTACCCCATAATTGGAAGCGTCATGAGAGAGATTTTAATTGCTTGGCTCCTGCTATTTTTATTGCCCACCACAAGGGGGCACCACACGGGCCAGCTGCGGTTCTGGTAATTAAAAGGTCAACAATCAGCATGTGGTGCCAATCGTGGTGGTTAGGGGGCTTCCCCATGACTTTATTGACCCCTGCGGGGCATGTAAAAAGGTTTATGTGGTGGTTGAATTGAAAGCAGTGGTATGCGGTACTAAAGGAGGGGGCCACTTTGAGAAGTGTACCCCTGTCGTTTGTCAATTGCTCCCCCAAGATAATCCCCGTCACAGGGCGATGCAGTTGACACTACTCATAGGTTTACTATGAGGGTTACGAAGAATCGGGTGTGTGGAGGCCATTTCTTGAGCAGTACCCTCATTTTTAATTGACCCACAAGCAGGGGACACTCAAAAAGGATAATTGGAGTTGTGGCACTGAAAGGGGTTTAAAAGAGGTACAGAAAGAGAAGGAAGGCTTGTTCAGGGTGACACTTGGGGGAGTTGGTATCTGGGCACAAAGGGGCTACTCGCAAAGAGAGAGGATGAAGAGGGTGGAAAGCATGCAGAGATGAGTGCCACAGCACCTGAGAGCCCTAACATGTGGAAGTGCGAAGGGTGGGGGAGTAGGCAAATGAGGCAGAAAGAGGGTACCTGTGTCAAATGATGGTCGGGGCCTAGACATTAATCATGCCATGCAAATAGGCAGCACAACATGGATTGTCAGCGTCTACAGAGTGTTCCAGGTGATGGCCAAGTGCTTTCTGCTCCACTAGATTAGCTATATCATCCACAGAGAGAAAGCCATGAGTTACTGTGAGGAAGATCATGGATGGGCCCGTTGGACAAGCGTACTCTGCGTGTGCTGAGAGGGCTTTTACAGAGTGGTAAGTGACTAGCATTGAGCAGTGGGCATCCAACGTGTCACTGGAGACGGAAGAGAGGCAGAAGCACCGGAGTTACTGAGAGGATGGGAATGGAAGGCAGAGAGAAGAGTTCCTGTGGTCCCTGAGAGGGTTTAAAATGGGTTGGCGCAGTACCAAAGGTGGAGCACTAGCATAGCTGAAGGGGCAGAGAGATAGGATATCAGGAGGACAAGAAAAGGTGTCAGAGTAACACAGGTATGGGGCAACTGGTTCCAGAGTGTGGAGCTCAAAACACAAAGCTGGTGTTAGTTGCAGGACACTGACCATCTTTTGTGTTGTCAGGCCCAATCTGTATTTTCTTTCTCTAGCGTCTTTCTGTCCTGCGGAGGACTGGAGCAAGCTTTCCAAACTCTTTTCTTGGCCTTATCCCTCCGGAGGAAGTGCTTGACATTTCTGGTCTATGGGTATTCCCAAAAAGTGTGCTACTGATAGTGGACATTGATCCTCACTAACGTGGCACATTTGTACACTGTACATGGCAAATCCATCAACCTGAAAAGCATCACACCACGCTTGAAATTTGTGAGATGTGCGGGCCTTATCCCTCTGGGGGAAATGTCCCTCTGTTCCTCACCTTGTACCTGAGTGCGGCCGAGCTGCTGTTCCTCTCCTTTGTATGCACATTTTATGAATCAGGCGACACGCACGCACACTCAATTGCTCAGCAAACATCTATGCTTTGGCCCTACATTGCGACTGTTTCCGTTCCCAATGTCCTCCTTTGCCACAAATACAGGACAATCATTCCTCATTACTCATCCCCTCAGCCGTAGCAGTCCACCACTCTCTGGGACCAGCAAACCTAACATGAACTAGAGAGCCGTCAGCAAGCAGGTTTAAAACCTCTCTCTGCCATTATTGTAATGCTGCTGCCCCCTTGTTGTGCTACAAGGCAACTACAGCAATAGAATGAGATTGGAGAAAAGGCTGTCCTATGCAAATATGTCCCTTGATGCTTAGCACGTGCCGAGACTGTCTACTGACTTCCTCCCTGACTCGGTCTCCAACGCATGGTCTTCTGCATGATTTTAATGTTGCCAATCTGTCTTAGGCTAAGGAATTTGGCACTCGAAAGACACACATATGGAAGCCACCCTGATTTAGCAGGGTCCCTATTTGCCTGCAGCCTGCCTCTATATAGAAGCTGGGCGTTTGGGGGCTTCGAGGGCTCGCTTAAAGGCTACCACCTCAGTCTGACCTGCCAGGCCTGGCTTCGTAGGAAATTGACAGAGGTTGGGCTGTTTGTAGCCACAGTCTAAGCCACAGCTCCAGAGCTGGGCCAGGCCAAGGCCAGGCCCGGTAAGGTCCTGTCAGGCCTCGACCAGACCAGACCAGACCAGACTATCCGCCTCCTCCCTTCACCTGGCACAGCAGGCAAGATTGAGGACTTGGGAAACACAGGCCTGACATTGCCCTTGTCTATCGCAATGAAAATTCAAGATGTCCAGCTTCTTCTTGCACCTAATAATGGGAGTTTCTACTGCCTTTATGTTTACCCAGCATTTCATCAAGAGGAATGCAGAATCGGCCTTTATTATTAGTGTAGTGCACAGGCACTCCACACCTAATTTGAGAGACCAGTTTGCAGCAAAAAGAAAAAAAGCGCAGTTATTCAACGTTTTTTACGGTCTCTGTGAGTACTCAGCTATGACCCCAAAGTCACTTTTGCACTCGACAAAGCATCAACTTTAAAGAATAAATTGATAAATTATTACATGGAGATAATGCTTTGCTGCTCCTATTTCACCAACATGATCGAAAAGGGGAGGCTATCAAGAGGGGCAGCATTTGTAGCATTGGGGCACAAGTGCAAAAATAGAATGGCTGAATTTTCCCACAAGTTTTTTCAGGTCAAATCAATGTTACCAATTAAAAAAAAATATGTTGGTGTGTATTCCGAAGCGAAAGGACGGCCATGTAACACCATGCCTCCACTGATGGTACTGGAACCCTTGCAGTAGGGAGGCCTGTGACTCCAAACCGCCATGCCTCGCCTCCAAATTATTGCTCCAGGCTGCACTACCCCTCTGCAGAAGATACTATCAGCAAGATACATGCATCAGCATCATTGCTTATTGGTTCGATTACCCGTGCAAGCATTTGCACATGATGTAGGTAATCTGTGACAGGTTACTGACTCGAAAGCCAGTGTGCTCCAGTGGTTAAGTGCCAGACTTCCAACCGGAGGGTGATTAAGACGGGGCAGCATGTGGAGGTTAGGGCGTCTAGCGAAAACATCAAATGGATGTAATTTTGTTTTTCAAAATGAAAATAATAACACTAAATCAAAAAATAATTGCCATAGATTTTGCCGTTCAGAGATGACCTTGCCTCCACTGCTGGGAATTGAACCCTTGCCTCTTAGGGACCTGCAACACCAAAGGCTGACGACAGTGCCTCTGAGCTACAGCTCCTGCTGACGTTCTTCTGCTGCCACAGAGATTATGAGCAACTTTCCGACCTCGGTCGCATTGCCTATGGGTTCCATTGCCCATGAATGGGTATGGCAGTGATATAGGCTAGCTATGACACGCAACCAACATGAAGGCCAGTGTGCTCCACTGGTTACATCTCAGACCATCAAGCAGAGGGAATTCAAGAGGGGTAGCAGTGGTAGGTTTGGGCCACTAGTTCAAAATAGGGATGAACCAAATGTCCCCTCATTGTTTTCAAATAAATACTACTGAATTTAAAAAAAAGAAGAAATTTCCAGAGATTTTGAATCTAAAAGACAACAAACTGTCAGTTTGGAGCTGGTGGGGGGACTCGAACCCTTGCACTGGAGGGGACTGCCGCACCAAAGACACTTGACACTGCCTCTGAGCTACAGCTTCTGGCTGTTGTGACGCTCTGCAAGAGAACTTACTAGGAACATACAAGCCTCATGCTTGTGGCCCATGGTTTCCATTGCCCATGAAACAGGATGACCATGATATAGGGAAGTCTTGACAGGCAACTGATATGGAATCCAGTGTGGTCTAGTGGGTAAGTTCCTGTCTTCCATCCTGGCGACCAGGGTTCGAGTCCTGATCTCGGCACCAAGGTGATGGCGATAACCAAAGAGGTTCCTGTGGACACATCTGGTAAGTGAAATCAGACATGGACTTGGCTGACGAACGGTGGTAAGTGCAATGTGCTTGGTAAGTAAAGGTGATGGCGATAACCAAAGGGGTTCCTGTGGACACATCTGGTAAGTGAAGTACAGGCTGACGAATGGTGGTAAGTGCGGGGTGCTTGGTAAGTCAAGGGGGGCTGAGTCGGGTAGAGAGGGCAAATGTGGGTGGAGCCATAATGGGAGGTCAGGTCCAGGGAGCAAGGGAATAGTGGAGAGCACCAGTGAGAGTGGCAGGGCAGCAAGTAGGGTGGAGTTGCAGGGCCAGGGCAGTGTAGGAGAATGAGCCAAGAAGAGGGGTGTGTTGGTTGGGGGTGTAAAAGGTGGATGTGGTGTAGAAGGAGTTAAAAGTTAGAGGCAGTGTAGGAGAAGCAATGGAAGGAGTGTAGAATAAGGAAGGGTTAAGAGAAGAAGGCAAAATCTAGGGGTAAGTGGGAGGAGCCTAGCAGAAATTGTGCCTAGCGCTACTGCAGTTGATAATGTGCAGCAATGAAGCAGTGACCCCTTGCACACTGATGGGATGGCGCTTTTGGTGGGGAACACAAACAATGTTTTGTTGCGCCCTCCCCTTCCCCCCACCTTCCAGATTGGGGGAGCACTAATAGAAGGGGGGTTTTGGTGAGGGGTGCACATTAAATGGGTTGATGGGGAGGCACAGAACGGTGCCACATGTGGACTGTTTTTTGGGGGTACCACACAACCGCACTAAGAGGGTACCCCATAATTGGAAGCGTCATGAGAGAGATTTTAATTGCTTGGCTCCTGCTATTTTTATTGCCCACCACAAGGGGGCACCACACGGGCCAGCTGCGGTTCTGGTAATTAAAAGGTCAACAATCAGCATGTGGTGCCAATCGTGGTGGTTAGGGGGCTTCCCCATGACTTTATTGACCCCTGCGGGGCATGTAAAAAGGTTTATGTGGTGGTTGAATTGAAAGCAGTGGTATGCGGTACTAAAGGAGGGGGCCACTTTGAGAAGTGTACCCCTGTCGTTTGTCAATTGCTCCCCCAAGATAATCCCCGTCACAGGGCGATGCAGTTGACACTACTCATAGGTTTACTATGAGGGTTACGAAGAATCGGGTGTGTGGAGGCCATTTCTTGAGCAGTACCCTCATTTTTAATTGACCCACAAGCAGGGGACACTCAAAAAGGATAATTGGAGTTGTGGCACTGAAAGGGGTTTAAAAGAGGTACAGAAAGAGAAGGAAGGCTTGTTCAGGGTGACACTTGGGGGAGTTGGTATCTGGGCACAAAGGGGCTACTCGCAAAGAGAGAGGATGAAGAGGGTGGAAAGCATGCAGAGATGAGTGCCACAGCACCTGAGAGCCCTAACATGTGGAAGTGCGAAGGGTGGGGGAGTAGGCAAATGAGGCAGAAAGAGGGTACCTGTGTCAAATGATGGTCGGGGCCTAGACATTAATCATGCCATGCAAATAGGCAGCACAACATGGATTGTCAGCGTCTACAGAGTGTTCCAGGTGATGGCCAAGTGCTTTCTGCTCCACTAGATTAGCTATATCATCCACAGAGAGAAAGCCATGAGTTACTGTGAGGAAGATCATGGATGGGCCCGTTGGACAAGCGTACTCTGCGTGTGCTGAGAGGGCTTCTACAGAGTGGTAAGTGACTAGCATTGAGCAGTGGGCATCCAACGTGTCACTGGAGACGGAAGAGAGGCAGAAGCACCGGAGTTACTGAGAGGATGGGAATGGAAGGCAGAGAGAAGAGTACCTGTGGTCCCTGAGAGGGTTTAAAATGGGTTGGCGCAGTACCAAAGGTGGAGCACTAGCATAGCTGAAGGGGCAGAGAGATAGGATATCAGGAGGACAAGAAAAGGTGTCAGAGTAACACAGGTATGGGGCAACTGGTTCCAGAGTGTGGAGCTCAAAACACAAAGCTGGTGTTAGTTGCAGGACACTGACCATCTTTTGTGTTGTCAGGCCCAATCTGTATTTTCTTTCTCTAGCGTCTTTCTGTCCTGCGGAGGACTGGAGCAAGCTTTCCAAACTCTTTTCTTGGCCTTATCCCTCCGGAGGAAGTGCTTGACATTTCTGGTCTATGGGTATTCCCAAAAAGTGTGCTACTGATTGTGGACATTGATCCTCACTAACGTGGCACATTTGTACACTGTACATGGCAAATCCATCAACCTGAAAAGCATCACACCACGCTTGAAATTTGTGAGATGTGCGGGCCTTATCCCTCTGGGGGAAATGTCCCTCTGTTCCTCACCTTGTACCTGAGTGCGGCCGAGCTGCTGTTCCTCTCCTTTGTATGCACATTTTATGAATCAGGTGACACGCACGCACACTCAATTGCTCAGCAAACATCTATGCTTTGGCCCTACATTGCGACTGTTTCCGTTCCCAATGTCCTCCTTTGCCACAAATACAGGACAATCATTCCTCATTACTCATCCCCTCAGCCGTAGCAGTCCACCACTCTCTGGGACCAGCAAACCTAACATGAACTAGAGAGCCGTCAGCAAGCAGGTTTAAAACCTCTCTCTGCCATTATTGTAATGCTGCTGCCCCCTTGTTGTGCTACAAGGCAACTACAGCAATAGAATGAGATTGGAGAAAAGGCTGTCCTATGCAAATATGTCCCTTGATGCTTAGCACGTGCCGAGACTGTCTACTGACTTCCTCCCTGACTCGGTCTCCAACGCATGGTCTTCTGCATGATTTTAATGTTGCCAATCTGTCTTAGGCTAAGGAATTTGGCACTCGAAAGACACACATATGGAAGCCACCCTGATTTAGCAGGGTCCCTATTTGCCTGCAGCCTGCCTCTATATAGAAGCTGGGCGTTTGGGGGCTTCGAGGGCTCGCTTAAAGGCTACCACCTCAGTCTGACCTGCCAGGCCTGGCTTCGTAGGAAATTGACAGAGGTTGGGCTGTTTGTAGCCACAGTCTAAGCCACAGCTCCAGAGCTGGGCCAGGCCAAGGCCAGGCCCGGTAAGGTCCTGTCAGGCCTCGACCAGACCAGACCAGACCAGACTATCCGCCTCCTCCCTTCACCTGGCACAGCAGGCAAGATTGAGGACTTGGGAAACACAGGCCTGACATTGCCCTTGTCTATCGCAATGAAAATTCAAGATGTCCAGCTTCTTCTTGCACCTAATAATGGGAGTTTCTACTGCCTTTATGTTTACCCAGCATTTCATCAAGAGGAATGCAGAATCGGCCTTTATTATTAGTGTAGTGCACAGGCACTCCACACCTAATTTGAGAGACCAGTTTGCAGCAAAAAGAAAAAAAGCGCAGTTATTCAACGTTTTTTACGGTCTCTGTGAGTACTCAGCTATGACCCCAAAGTCACTATTGCACTCGACAAAGCATCAACTTTAAAGAATAAATTGATAAATTATTACATGGAGATAATGCTTTGCTGCTCCTATTTCACCAACATGATCGAAAAGGGGAGGCTATCAAGAGGGGCAGCATTTGTAGCATTGGGGCACAAGTGCAAAAATAGAATGGCTGAATTTTCCCACAAGTTTTTTCAGGTCAAATCAATGTTACCAATTAAAAAAAAATATGTTGGTGTGTATTCCGAAGCGAAAGGACGGCCATGTAACACCATGCCTCCACTGATGGTACTGGAACCCTTGCAGTAGGGAGGCCTGTGACTCCAAACCGCCATGCCTCGCCTCCAAATTATTGCTCCAGGCTGCACTACCCCTCTGCAGAAGATACTATCAGCAAGATACATGCATCAGCATCATTGCTTATTGGTTCGATTACCCGTGCAAGCATTTGCACATGATGTAGGTAATCTGTGACAGGTTACTGACTCGAAAGCCAGTGTGCTCCAGTGGTTAAGTGCCAGACTTCCAACCGGAGGGTGATTAAGACGGGGCAGCGTGTGGAGGTTAGGGCGTCTAGCGAAAACATCAAATGGATGTAATTTCTTTTTTGTTTTTCGAAATGAAAATAATAACACTAAATCAAAAAATAATTGCCATAGATTTTGCCGTTCAGAGATGACCTTGCCTCCACTGCTGGGAATTGAACCCTTGCCTCTTAGGGACCTGCAACACCAAAGGCTGACGACAGTGCCTCTGAGCTACGGCTCCTGCTGAGGTTCTTCTGCTGCCACAGAGATTATGAGCAACTTTCCGACCTCGGTCGCATTGCCTATGGGTTCCATTGCCCATGAATGGGTATGGCAGTGATATAGGCTAGCTATGACACGCAACCAACATGAAGGCCAGTGTGCTCCACTGGTTACATCTCAGACCATCAAGCAGAGGGAATTCAAGAGGGGTAGCAGTGGTAGGTTTGGGCCACTAGTTCAAAATAGGGATGAACCAAATGTCCCCTCATTGTTTTCAAATAAATACTACTGAATTTAAAAAAAAGAAGAAATTTCCAGAGATTTTGAATCTAAAAGACAACAAACTGTCAGTTTGGAGCTGGTGGGGGGACTCGAACCCTTGCACTGGAGGGGACTGCCGCACCAAAGACACTTGACACTGCCTCTGAGCTACAGCTTCTGGCTGTTGTGACGCTCTGCAAGAGAACTTACTAGGAACATACAAGCCTCATGCTTGTGGCCCATGGTTTCCATTGCCCATGAAACAGGATGACCATGATATAGGGAAGTCTTGACAGGCAACTGATATGGAATCCAGTGTGGTCTAGTGGGTAAGTTCCTGTCTTCCATCCTGGCGACCAGGGTTCGAGTCCTGATCTCGGCACCAAGGTGATGGCGATAACCAAAGAGGTTCCTGTGGACACATCTGGTAAGTGAAATCAGACATGGACTTGGCTGACGAACGGTGGTAAGTGCAATGTGCTTGGTAAGTAAAGGTGATGGCGATAACCAAAGAGGTTCCTGTGGACACATCTGGTAAGTGAAGTACAGGCTGACGAATGGTGGTAAGTGCGGGGTGCTTGGTAAGTCAAGGGGGGCTGAGTCGGGTAGAGAGGGCAAATGTGGGTGGAGCCATAATGGGAGGTCAGGTCCAGGGAGCAAGGGAATAGTGGAGAGCACCAGTGAGAGTGGCAGGGCAGCAAGTAGGGTGGAGTTGCAGGGCCAGGGCAGTGTAGGAGAATGAGCCAAGAAGAGGGGTGTGTTGGTTGGGGGTGTAAAAGGTGGATGTGGTGTAGAAGGAGTTAAAAGTTAGGGGCAGAGGCAGTGTAGGAGAAGCAATGGATTGAGTGCAGAATAAGGAAGGGTTAAGAGAAGAAGGCAAAATCTAGGGGTAAGTGGGAGGAGCCTAGCAGAAATTGTGCCTAGCGCTACTGCAGTTGATAATGTGCAGCAATGAAGCAGTGACCCCTTGCACACTGATGGGATGGCGCTTTTGGTGGGGAACACAAACAATGTTTTGTTGCGCCCTCCCCTTCCCCCCACCTTCCAGATTGGGGGAGCACTAATAGAAGGGGGGTTTTGGTGAGGGGTGCACATTAAATGGGTTGATGGGGAGGCACAGAACGGTGCCACATGTGGACTGTTTTTTGGGGGTACCACACAACCGCACTAAGAGGGTACCCCATAATTGGAAGCGTCATGAGAGAGATTTTAATTGCTTGGCTCCTGCTATTTTTATTGCCCACCACAAGGGGGCACCACACGGGCCAGCTGCGGTTCTGGTAATTAAAAGGTCAACAATCAGCATGTGGTGCCAATCGTGGTGGTTAGGGGGCTTCCCCATGACTTTATTGACCCCTGCGGGGCATGTAAAAAGGTTTATGTGGTGGTTGAATTGAAAGCAGTGGTATGCGGTACTAAAGGAGGGGGCCACTTTGAGAAGTGTACCCCTGTCGTTTGTCAATTGCTCCCCCAAGATAATCCCCGTCACAGGGCGATGCAGTTGACACTACTCATAGGTTTACTATGAGGGTTACGAAGAATCGGGTGTGTGGAGGCCATTTCTTGAGCAGTACCCTCATTTTTAATTGACCCACAAGCAGGGGACACTCAAAAAGGATAATTGGAGTTGTGGCACTGAAAGGGGTTTAAAAGAGGTACAGAAAGAGAAGGAAGGCTTGTTCAGGGTGACACTTGGGGGAGTTGGTATCTGGGCACAAAGGGGCTACTCGCAAAGAGAGAGGATGAAGAGGGTGGAAAGCATGCAGAGATGAGTGCCACAGCACCTGAGAGCCCTAACATGTGGAAGTGCGAAGGGTGGGGGAGTAGGCAAATGAGGCAGAAAGAGGGTACCTGTGTCAAATGATGGTCGGGGCCTAGACATTAATCATGCCATGCAAATAGGCAGCACAACATGGATTGTCAGCGTCTACAGAGTGTTCCAGGTGATGGCCAAGTGCTTTCTGCTCCACTAGATTAGCTATATCATCCACAGAGAGAAAGCCATGAGTTACTGTGAGGAAGATCATGGATGGGCCCGTTGGACAAGCGTACTCTGCGTGTGCTGAGAGGGCTTCTACAGAGTGGTAAGTGACTAGCATTGAGCAGTGGGCATCCAACGTGTCACTGGAGACGGAAGAGAGGCAGAAGCACCGGAGTTACTGAGAGGATGGGAATGGAAGGCAGAGAGAAGAGTACCTGTGGTCCCTGAGAGGGTTTAAAATGGGTTGGCGCAGTACCAAAGGTGGAGCACTAGCATAGCTGAAGGGGCAGAGAGATAGGATATCAGGAGGACAAGAAAAGGTGTCAGAGTAACACAGGTATGGGGCAACTGGTTCCAGAGTGTGGAGCTCAAAACACAAAGCTGGTGTTAGTTGCAGGACACTGACCATCTTTTGTGTTGTCAGGCCCAATCTGTATTTTCTTTCTCTAGCGTCTTTCTGTCCTGCGGAGGACTGGAGCAAGCTTTCCAAACTCTTTTCTTGGCCTTATCCCTCCGGAGGAAGTGCTTGACATTTCTGGTCTATGGGTATTCCCAAAAAGTGTGCTACTGATTGTGGACATTGATCCTCACTAACGTGGCACATTTGTACACTGTACATGGCAAATCCATCAACCTGAAAAGCATCACACCACGCTTGAAATTTGTGAGATGTGCGGGCCTTATCCCTCTGGGGGAAATGTCCCTCTGTTCCTCACCTTGTACCTGAGTGCGGCCGAGCTGCTGTTCCTCTCCTTTGTATGCACATTTTATGAATCAGGTGACACGCACGCACACTCAATTGCTCAGCAAACATCTATGCTTTGGCCCTACATTGCGACTGTTTCCGTTCCCAATGTCCTCCTTTGCCACAAATACAGGACAATCATTCCTCATTACTCATCCCCTCAGCCGTAGCAGTCCACCACTCTCTGGGACCAGCAAACCTAACATGAACTAGAGAGCCGTCAGCAAGCAGGTTTAAAACCTCTCTCTGCCATTATTGTAATGCTGCTGCCCCCTTGTTGTGCTACAAGGCAACTACAGCAATAGAATGAGATTGGAGAAAAGGCTGTCCTATGCAAATATGTCCCTTGATGCTTAGCACGTGCCGAGACTGTCTACTGACTTCCTCCCTGACTCGGTCTCCAACGCATGGTCTTCTGCATGATTTTAATGTTGCCAATCTGTCTTAGGCTAAGGAATTTGGCACTCGAAAGACACACATATGGAAGCCACCCTGATTTAGCAGGGTCCCTATTTGCCTGCAGCCTGCCTCTATATAGAAGCTGGGCGTTTGGGGGCTTCGAGGGCTCGCTTAAAGGCTACCACCTCAGTCTGACCTGCCAGGCCTGGCTTCGTAGGAAATTGACAGAGGTTGGGCTGTTTGTAGCCACAGTCTAAGCCACAGCTCCAGAGCTGGGCCAGGCCAAGGCCAGGCCCGGTAAGGTCCTGTCAGGCCTCGACCAGACCAGACCAGACCAGACTATCCGCCTCCTCCCTTCACCTGGCACAGCAGGCAAGATTGAGGACTTGGGAAACACAGGCCTGACATTGCCCTTGTCTATCGCAATGAAAATTCAAGATGTCCAGCTTCTTCTTGCACCTAATAATGGGAGTTTCTACTGCCTTTATGTTTACCCAGCATTTCATCAAGAGGAATGCAGAATCGGCCTTTATTATTAGTGTAGTGCACAGGCACTCCACACCTAATTTGAGAGACCAGTTTGCAGCAAAAAGAAAAAAAGCGCAGTTATTCAACGTTTTTTACGGTCTCTGTGAGTACTCAGCTATGACCCCAAAGTCACTATTGCACTCGACAAAGCATCAACTTTAAAGAATAAATTGATAAATTATTACATGGAGATAATGCTTTGCTGCTCCTATTTCACCAACATGATCGAAAAGGGGAGGCTATCAAGAGGGGCAGCATTTGTAGCATTGGGGCACAAGTGCAAAAATAGAATGGCTGAATTTTCCCACAAGTTTTTTCAGGTCAAATCAATGTTACCAATTAAAAAAAAATATGTTGGTGTGTATTCCGAAGCGAAAGGACGGCCATGTAACACCATGCCTCCACTGATGGTACTGGAACCCTTGCAGTAGGGAGGCCTGTGACTCCAAACCGCCATGCCTCGCCTCCAAATTATTGCTCCAGGCTGCACTACCCCTCTGCAGAAGATACTATCAGCAAGATACATGCATCAGCATCATTGCTTATTGGTTCGATTACCCGTGCAAGCATTTGCACATGATGTAGGTAATCTGTGACAGGTTACTGACTCGAAAGCCAGTGTGCTCCAGTGGTTAAGTGCCAGACTTCCAACCGGAGGGTGATTAAGACGGGGCAGCATGTGGAGGTTAGGGCGTCTAGCGAAAACATCAAATGGATGTAATTTTGTTTTTCAAAATGAAAATAATAACACTAAATCAAAAAATAATTGCCATAGATTTTGCCGTTCAGAGATGACCTTGCCTCCACTGCTGGGAATTGAACCCTTGCCTCTTAGGGACCTGCAACACCAAAGGCTGACGACAGTGCCTCTGAGCTACAGCTCCTGCTGAAGTTCTTCTGCTGCCACAGAGATTATGAGCAACTTTCCGACCTCGGTCGCATTGCCTATGGGTTCCATTGCCCATGAATGGGTATGGCAGTGATATAGGCTAGCTATGACACGCAACCAACATGAAGGCCAGTGTGCTCCACTGGTTACATCTCAGACCATCAAGCAGAGGGAATTCAAGAGGGGTAGCAGTGGTAGGTTTGGGCCACTAGTTCAAAATAGGGATGAACCAAATGTCCCCTCATTGTTTTCAAATAAATACTACTGAATTTAAAAAAAAGAAGAAATTTCCAGAGATTTTGAATCTAAAAGACAACAAACTGTCAGTTTGGAGCTGGTGGGGGGACTCGAACCCTTGCACTGGAGGGGACTGCCGCACCAAAGACACTTGACACTGCCTCTGAGCTACAGCTTCTGGCTGTTGTGACGCTCTGCAAGAGAACTTACTAGGAACATACAAGCCTCATGCTTGTGGCCCATGGTTTCCATTGCCCATGAAACAGGATGACCATGATATAGGGAAGTCTTGACAGGCAACTGATATGGAATCCAGTGTGGTCTAGTGGGTAAGTTCCTGTCTTCCATCCTGGCGACCAGGGTTCGAGTCCTGATCTCGGCACCAAGGTGATGGCGATAACCAAAGAGGTTCCTGTGGACACATCTGGTAAGTGAAATCAGACATGGACTTGGCTGACGAACGGTGGTAAGTGCAATGTGCTTGGTAAGTAAAGGTGATGGCGATAACCAAAGAGGTTCCTGTGGACACATCTGGTAAGTGAAGTACAGGCTGACGAATGGTGGTAAGTGCGGGGTGCTTGGTAAGTCAAGGGGGGCTGAGTCGGGTAGAGAGGGCAAATGTGGGTGGAGCCATAATGGGAGGTCAGGTCCAGGGAGCAAGGGAATAGTGGAGAGCACCAGTGAGAGTGGCAGGGCAGCAAGTAGGGTGGAGTTGCAGGGCCAGGGCAGTGTAGGAGAATGAGCCAAGAAGAGGGGTGTGTTGGTTGGGGGTGTAAAAGGTGGATGTGGTGTAGAAGGAGTTAAAAGTTAGGGGCAGAGGCAGTGTAGGAGAAGCAATGGAAGGAGTGCAGAATAAGGAAGGGTTAAGAGAAGAAGGCAAAATCTAGGGGTAAGTGGGAGGAGCCTAGCAGAAATTGCGCCTAACGCTACTGCTACTGCAGTTGATAATGTGAAGCAGTGACCCCTTGCACACTGATGGGATGGCGCTTTTGGTGGGGAACACAAACAATGTTTTGTTGCGCCCTCCCCTTCCCCCCACCTTCCAGATTGGGGGAGCACTAATAGAAGGGGGGTTTTGGTGAGGGGTGCACATTAAATGGGTTGATGGGGAGGCACAGAACGGTGCCACATGTGGACTGTTTTTTGGGGGTACCACACAACCGCACTAAGAGGGTACCCCATAATTGGAAGCGTCATGAGAGAGATTTTAATTGCTTGGCTCCTGCTATTTTTATTGCCCACCACAAGGGGGCACCACACGGGCCAGCTGCGGTTCTGGTAATTAAAAGGTCAACAATCAGCATGTGGTGCCAATCGTGGTGGTTAGGGGGCTTCCCCATGACTTTATTGACCCCTGCGGGGCATGTAAAAAGGTTTATGTGGTGGTTGAATTGAAAGCAGTGGTATGCGGTACTAAAGGAGGGGGCCACTTTGAGAAGTGTACCCCTGTCGTTTGTCAATTGCTCCCCCAAGATAATCCCCGTCACAGGGCGATGCAGTTGACACTACTCATAGGTTTACTATGAGGGTTACGAAGAATCGGGTGTGTGGAGGCCATTTCTTGAGCAGTACCCTCATTTTTAATTGACCCACAAGCAGGGGACACTCAAAAAGGATAATTGGAGTTGTGGCACTGAAAGGGGTTTAAAAGAGGTACAGAAAGAGAAGGAAGGCTTGTTCAGGGTGACACTTGGGGGAGTTGGTATCTGGGCACAAAGGGGCTACTCGCAAAGAGAGAGGATGAAGAGGGTGGAAAGCATGCAGAGATGAGTGCCACAGCACCTGAGAGCCCTAACATGTGGAAGTGCGAAGGGTGGGGGAGTAGGCAAATGAGGCAGAAAGAGGGTACCTGTGTCAAATGATGGTCGGGGCCTAGACATTAATCATGCCATGCAAATAGGCAGCACAACATGGATTGTCAGCGTCTACAGAGTGTTCCAGGTGATGGCCAAGTGCTTTCTGCTCCACTAGATTAGCTATATCATCCACAGAGAGAAAGCCATGAGTTACTGTGAGGAAGATCATGGATGGGCCCGTTGGACAAGCGTACTCTGCGTGTGCTGAGAGGGCTTTTACAGAGTGGTAAGTGACTAGCATTGAGCAGTGGGCATCCAACGTGTCACTGGAGACGGAAGAGAGGCAGAAGCACCGGAGTTACTGAGAGGATGGGAATGGAAGGCAGAGAGAAGAGTTCCTGTGGTCCCTGAGAGGGTTTAAAATGGGTTGGCGCAGTACCAAAGGTGGAGCACTAGCATAGCTGAAGGGGCAGAGAGATAGGATATCAGGAGGACAAGAAAAGGTGTCAGAGTAACACAGGTATGGGGCAACTGGTTCCAGAGTGTGGAGCTCAAAACACAAAGCTGGTGTTAGTTGCAGGACACTGACCATCTTTTGTGTTGTCAGGCCCAATCTGTATTTTCTTTCTCTAGCGTCTTTCTGTCCTGCGGAGGACTGGAGCAAGCTTTCCAAACTCTTTTCTTGGCCTTATCCCTCCGGAGGAAGTGCTTGACATTTCTGGTCTATGGGTATTCCCAAAAAGTGTGCTACTGATAGTGGACATTGATCCTCACTAACGTGGCACATTTGTACACTGTACATGGCAAATCCATCAACCTGAAAAGCATCACACCACGCTTGAAATTTGTGAGATGTGCGGGCCTTATCCCTCTGGGGGAAATGTCCCTCTGTTCCTCACCTTGTACCTGAGTGCGGCCGAGCTGCTGTTCCTCTCCTTTGTATGCACATTTTATGAATCAGGCGACACGCACGCACACTCAATTGCTCAGCAAACATCTATGCTTTGGCCCTACATTGCGACTGTTTCCGTTCCCAATGTCCTCCTTTGCCACAAATACAGGACAATCATTCCTCATTACTCATCCCCTCAGCCGTAGCAGTCCACCACTCTCTGGGACCAGCAAACCTAACATGAACTAGAGAGCCGTCAGCAAGCAGGTTTAAAACCTCTCTCTGCCATTATTGTAATGCTGCTGCCCCCTTGTTGTGCTACAAGGCAACTACAGCAATAGAATGAGATTGGAGAAAAGGCTGTCCTATGCAAATATGTCCCTTGATGCTTAGCACGTGCCGAGACTGTCTACTGACTTCCTCCCTGACTCGGTCTCCAACGCATGGTCTTCTGCATGATTTTAATGTTGCCAATCTGTCTTAGGCTAAGGAATTTGGCACTCGAAAGACACACATATGGAAGCCACCCTGATTTAGCAGGGTCCCTATTTGCCTGCAGCCTGCCTCTATATAGAAGCTGGGCGTTTGGGGGCTTCGAGGGCTCGCTTAAAGGCTACCACCTCAGTCTGACCTGCCAGGCCTGGCTTCGTAGGAAATTGACAGAGGTTGGGCTGTTTGTAGCCACAGTCTAAGCCACAGCTCCAGAGCTGGGCCAGGCCAAGGCCAGGCCCGGTAAGGTCCTGTCAGGCCTCGACCAGACCAGACCAGACCAGACTATCCGCCTCCTCCCTTCACCTGGCACAGCAGGCAAGATTGAGGACTTGGGAAACACAGGCCTGACATTGCCCTTGTCTATCGCAATGAAAATTCAAGATGTCCAGCTTCTTCTTGCACCTAATAATGGGAGTTTCTACTGCCTTTATGTTTACCCAGCATTTCATCAAGAGGAATGCAGAATCGGCCTTTATTATTAGTGTAGTGCACAGGCACTCCACACCTAATTTGAGAGACCAGTTTGCAGCAAAAAGAAAAAAAGCGCAGTTATTCAACGTTTTTTACGGTCTCTGTGAGTACTCAGCTATGACCCCAAAGTCACTTTTGCACTCGACAAAGCATCAACTTTAAAGAATAAATTGATAAATTATTACATGGAGATAATGCTTTGCTGCTCCTATTTCACCAACATGATCGAAAAGGGGAGGCTATCAAGAGGGGCAGCATTTGTAGCATTGGGGCACAAGTGCAAAAATAGAATGGCTGAATTTTCCCACAAGTTTTTTCAGGTCAAATCAATGTTACCAATTAAAAAAAAATATGTTGGTGTGTATTCCGAAGCGAAAGGACGGCCATGTAACACCATGCCTCCACTGATGGTACTGGAACCCTTGCAGTAGGGAGGCCTGTGACTCCAAACCGCCATGCCTCGCCTCCAAATTATTGCTCCAGGCTGCACTACCCCTCTGCAGAAGATACTATCAGCAAGATACATGCATCAGCATCATTGCTTATTGGTTCGATTACCCGTGCAAGCATTTGCACATGATGTAGGTAATCTGTGACAGGTTACTGACTCGAAAGCCAGTGTGCTCCAGTGGTTAAGTGCCAGACTTCCAACCGGAGGGTGATTAAGACGGGGCAGCATGTGGAGGTTAGGGCGTCTAGCGAAAACATCAAATGGATGTAATTTTGTTTTTCAAAATGAAAATAATAACACTAAATCAAAAAATAATTGCCATAGATTTTGCCGTTCAGAGATGACCTTGCCTCCACTGCTGGGAATTGAACCCTTGCCTCTTAGGGACCTGCAACACCAAAGGCTGACGACAGTGCCTCTGAGCTACAGCTCCTGCTGACGTTCTTCTGCTGCCACAGAGATTATGAGCAACTTTCCGACCTCGGTCGCATTGCCTATGGGTTCCATTGCCCATGAATGGGTATGGCAGTGATATAGGCTAGCTATGACACGCAACCAACATGAAGGCCAGTGTGCTCCACTGGTTACATCTCAGACCATCAAGCAGAGGGAATTCAAGAGGGGTAGCAGTGGTAGGTTTGGGCCACTAGTTCAAAATAGGGATGAACCAAATGTCCCCTCATTGTTTTCAAATAAATACTACTGAATTTAAAAAAAAGAAGAAATTTCCAGAGATTTTGAATCTAAAAGACAACAAACTGTCAGTTTGGAGCTGGTGGGGGGACTCGAACCCTTGCACTGGAGGGGACTGCCGCACCAAAGACACTTGACACTGCCTCTGAGCTACAGCTTCTGGCTGTTGTGACGCTCTGCAAGAGAACTTACTAGGAACATACAAGCCTCATGCTTGTGGCCCATGGTTTCCATTGCCCATGAAACAGGATGACCATGATATAGGGAAGTCTTGACAGGCAACTGATATGGAATCCAGTGTGGTCTAGTGGGTAAGTTCCTGTCTTCCATCCTGGCGACCAGGGTTCGAGTCCTGATCTCGGCACCAAGGTGATGGCGATAACCAAAGAGGTTCCTGTGGACACATCTGGTAAGTGAAATCAGACATGGACTTGGCTGACGAACGGTGGTAAGTGCAATGTGCTTGGTAAGTAAAGGTGATGGCGATAACCAAAGAGGTTCCTGTGGACACATCTGGTAAGTGAAGTACAGGCTGACGAATGGTGGTAAGTGCGGGGTGCTTGGTAAGTCAAGGGGGGCTGAGTCGGGTAGAGAGGGCAAATGTGGGTGGAGCCATAATGGGAGGTCAGGTCCAGGGAGCAAGGGAATAGTGGAGAGCACCAGTGAGAGTGGCAGGGCAGCAAGTAGGGTGGAGTTGCAGGGCCAGGGCAGTGTAGGAGAATGAGCCAAGAAGAGGGGTGTGTTGGTTGGGGGTGTAAAAGGTGGATGTGGTGTAGAAGGAGTTAAAAGTTAGGGGCAGAGGCAGTGTAGGAGAAGCAATGGAAGGAGTGCAGAATAAGGAAGGGTTAAGAGAAGAAGGCAAAATCTAGGGGTAAGTGGGAGGAGCCTAGCAGAAATTGTGCCTAGCGCTACTGCAGTTGATAATGTGCAGCAATGAAGCAGTGACCCCTTGCACACTGATGGGATGGCGCTTTTGGTGGGGAACACAAACAATGTTTTGTTGCGCCCTCCCCTTCCCCCCACCTTCCAGATTGGGGGAGCACTAATAGAAGGGGGGTTTTGGTCAGGGGTGCACATTAAATGGGTTGATGGGGAGGCACAGAACGGTGCCACATGTGGACTGTTTTTTGGGGGTACCACACAACCGCACTAAGAGGGTACCCCATAATTGGAAGCGTCATGAGAGAGATTTTAATTGCTTGGCTCCTGCTATTTTTATTGCCCACCACAAGGGGGCACCACACGGGCCAGCTGCGGTTCTGGTAATTAAAAGGTCAACAATCAGCATGTGGTGCCAATCGTGGTGGTTAGGGGGCTTCCCCATGACTTTATTGACCCCTGCGGGGCATGTAAAAAGGTTTATGTGGTGGTTGAATTGAAAGCAGTGGTATGCGGTACTAAAGGAGGGGGCCACTTTGAGAAGTGTACCCCTGTCGTTTGTCAATTGCTCCCCCAAGATAATCCCCGTCACAGGGCGATGCAGTTGACACTACTCATAGGTTTACTATGAGGGTTACGAAGAATCGGGTGTGTGGAGGCCATTTCTTGAGCAGTACCCTCATTTTTAATTGACCCACAAGCAGGGGACACTCAAAAAGGATAATTGGAGTTGTGGCACTGAAAGGGGTTTAAAAGAGGTACAGAAAGAGAAGGAAGGCTTGTTCAGGGTGACACTTGGGGGAGTTGGTATCTGGGCACAAAGGGGCTACTCGCAAAGAGAGAGGATGAAGAGGGTGGAAAGCATGCAGAGATGAGTGCCACAGCACCTGAGAGCCCTAACATGTGGAAGTGCGAAGGGTGGGGGAGTAGGCAAATGAGGCAGAAAGAGGGTACCTGTGTCAAATGATGGTCGGGGCCTAGACATTAATCATGCCATGCAAATAGGCAGCACAACATGGATTGTCAGCGTCTACAGAGTGTTCCAGGTGATGGCCAAGTGCTTTCTGCTCCACTAGATTAGCTATATCATCCACAGAGAGAAAGCCATGAGTTACTGTGAGGAAGATCATGGATGGGCCCGTTGGACAAGCGTACTCTGCGTGTGCTGAGAGGGCTTCTACAGAGTGGTAAGTGACTAGCATTGAGCAGTGGGCATCCAACGTGTCACTGGAGACGGAAGAGAGGCAGAAGCACCGGAGTTACTGAGAGGATGGGAATGGAAGGCAGAGAGAAGAGTACCTGTGGTCCCTGAGAGGGTTTAAAATGGGTTGGCGCAGTACCAAAGGTGGAGCACTAGCATAGCTGAAGGGGCAGAGAGATAGGATATCAGGAGGACAAGAAAAGGTGTCAGAGTAACACAGGTATGGGGCAACTGGTTCCAGAGTGTGGAGCTCAAAACACAAAGCTGGTGTTAGTTGCAGGACACTGACCATCTTTTGTGTTGTCAGGCCCAATCTGTATTTTCTTTCTCTAGCGTCTTTCTGTCCTGCGGAGGACTGGAGCAAGCTTTCCAAACTCTTTTCTTGGCCTTATCCCTCCGGAGGAAGTGCTTGACATTTCTGGTCTATGGGTATTCCCAAAAAGTGTGCTACTGATTGTGGACATTGATCCTCACTAACGTGGCACATTTGTACACTGTACATGGCAAATCCATCAACCTGAAAAGCATCACACCACGCTTGAAATTTGTGAGATGTGCGGGCCTTATCCCTCTGGGGGAAATGTCCCTCTGTTCCTCACCTTGTACCTGAGTGCGGCCGAGCTGCTGTTCCTCTCCTTTGTATGCACATTTTATGAATCAGGTGACACGCACGCACACTCAATTGCTCAGCAAACATCTATGCTTTGGCCCTACATTGCGACTGTTTCCGTTCCCAATGTCCTCCTTTGCCACAAATACAGGACAATCATTCCTCATTACTCATCCCCTCAGCCGTAGCAGTCCACCACTCTCTGGGACCAGCAAACCTAACATGAACTAGAGAGCCGTCAGCAAGCAGGTTTAAAACCTCTCTCTGCCATTATTGTAATGCTGCTGCCCCCTTGTTGTGCTACAAGGCAACTACAGCAATAGAATGAGATTGGAGAAAAGGCTGTCCTATGCAAATATGTCCCTTGATGCTTAGCACGTGCCGAGACTGTCTACTGACTTCCTCCCTGACTCGGTCTCCAACGCATGGTCTTCTGCATGATTTTAATGTTGCCAATCTGTCTTAGGCTAAGGAATTTGGCACTCGAAAGACACACATATGGAAGCCACCCTGATTTAGCAGGGTCCCTATTTGCCTGCAGCCTGCCTCTATATAGAAGCTGGGCGTTTGGGGGCTTCGAGGGCTCGCTTAAAGGCTACCACCTCAGTCTGACCTGCCAGGCCTGGCTTCGTAGGAAATTGACAGAGGTTGGGCTGTTTGTAGCCACAGTCTAAGCCACAGCTCCAGAGCTGGGCCAGGCCAAGGCCAGGCCCGGTAAGGTCCTGTCAGGCCTCGACCAGACCAGACCAGACCAGACTATCCGCCTCCTCCCTTCACCTGGCACAGCAGGCAAGATTGAGGACTTGGGAAACACAGGCCTGACATTGCCCTTGTCTATCGCAATGAAAATTCAAGATGTCCAGCTTCTTCTTGCACCTAATAATGGGAGTTTCTACTGCCTTTATGTTTACCCAGCATTTCATCAAGAGGAATGCAGAATCGGCCTTTATTATTAGTGTAGTGCACAGGCACTCCACACCTAATTTGAGAGACCAGTTTGCAGCAAAAAGAAAAAAAGCGCAGTTATTCAACGTTTTTTACGGTCTCTGTGAGTACTCAGCTATGACCCCAAAGTCACTATTGCACTCGACAAAGCATCAACTTTAAAGAATAAATTGATAAATTATTACATGGAGATAATGCTTTGCTGCTCCTATTTCACCAACATGATCGAAAAGGGGAGGCTATCAAGAGGGGCAGCATTTGTAGCATTGGGGCACAAGTGCAAAAATAGAATGGCTGAATTTTCCCACAAGTTTTTTCAGGTCAAATCAATGTTACCAATTAAAAAAAAATATGTTGGTGTGTATTCCGAAGCGAAAGGACGGCCATGTAACACCATGCCTCCACTGATGGTACTGGAACCCTTGCAGTAGGGAGGCCTGTGACTCCAAACCGCCATGCCTCGCCTCCAAATTATTGCTCCAGGCTGCACTACCCCTCTGCAGAAGATACTATCAGCAAGATACATGCATCAGCATCATTGCTTATTGGTTCGATTACCCGTGCAAGCATTTGCACATGATGTAGGTAATCTGTGACAGGTTACTGACTCGAAAGCCAGTGTGCTCCAGTGGTTAAGTGCCAGACTTCCAACCGGAGGGTGATTAAGACGGGGCAGCATGTGGAGGTTAGGGCGTCTAGCGAAAACATCAAATGGATGTAATTTTGTTTTTCAAAATGAAAATAATAACACTAAATCAAAAAATAATTGCCATAGATTTTGCCGTTCAGAGATGACCTTGCCTCCACTGCTGGGAATTGAACCCTTGCCTCTTAGGGACCTGCAACACCAAAGGCTGACGACAGTGCCTCTGAGCTACAGCTCCTGCTGAAGTTCTTCTGCTGCCACAGAGATTATGAGCAACTTTCCGACCTCGGTCGCATTGCCTATGGGTTCCATTGCCCATGAATGGGTATGGCAGTGATATAGGCTAGCTATGACACGCAACCAACATGAAGGCCAGTGTGCTCCACTGGTTACATCTCAGACCATCAAGCAGAGGGAATTCAAGAGGGGTAGCAGTGGTAGGTTTGGGCCACTAGTTCAAAATAGGGATGAACCAAATGTCCCCTCATTGTTTTCAAATAAATACTACTGAATTTAAAAAAAAGAAGAAATTTCCAGAGATTTTGAATCTAAAAGACAACAAACTGTCAGTTTGGAGCTGGTGGGGGGACTCGAACCCTTGCACTGGAGGGGACTGCCGCACCAAAGACACTTGACACTGCCTCTGAGCTACAGCTTCTGGCTGTTGTGACGCTCTGCAAGAGAACTTACTAGGAACATACAAGCCTCATGCTTGTGGCCCATGGTTTCCATTGCCCATGAAACAGGATGACCATGATATAGGGAAGTCTTGACAGGCAACTGATATGGAATCCAGTGTGGTCTAGTGGGTAAGTTCCTGTCTTCCATCCTGGCGACCAGGGTTCGAGTCCTGATCTCGGCACCAAGGTGATGGCGATAACCAAAGAGGTTCCTGTGGACACATCTGGTAAGTGAAATCAGACATGGACTTGGCTGACGAACGGTGGTAAGTGCAATGTGCTTGGTAAGTAAAGGTGATGGCGATAACCAAAGAGGTTCCTGTGGACACATCTGGTAAGTGAAGTACAGGCTGACGAATGGTGGTAAGTGCGGGGTGCTTGGTAAGTCAAGGGGGGCTGAGTCGGGTAGAGAGGGCAAATGTGGGTGGAGCCATAATGGGAGGTCAGGTCCAGGGAGCAAGGGAATAGTGGAGAGCACCAGTGAGAGTGGCAGGGCAGCAAGTAGGGTGGAGTTGCAGGGCCAGGGCAGTGTAGGAGAATGAGCCAAGAAGAGGGGTGTGTTGGTTGGGGGTGTAAAAGGTGGATGTGGTGTAGAAGGAGTTAAAAGTTAGAGGCAGTGTAGGAGAAGCAATGGAAGGAGTGCAGAATAAGGAAGGGTTAAGAGAAGAAGGCAAAATCTAGGGGTAAGTGGGAGGAGCCTAGCAGAAATTGTGCCTAGCGCTACTGCAGTTGATAATGTGCAGCAATGAAGCAGTGACCCCTTGCACACTGATGGGATGGCGCTTTTGGTGGGGAACACAAACAATGTTTTGTTGCGCCCTCCCCTTCCCCCCACCTTCCAGATTGGGGGAGCACTAATAGAAGGGGGGTTTTGGTGAGGGGTGCACATTAAATGGGTTGATGGGGAGGCACAGAACGGTGCCACATGTGGACTGTTTTTTGGGGGTACCACACAACCGCACTAAGAGGGTACCCCATAATTGGAAGCGTCATGAGAGAGATTTTAATTGCTTGGCTCCTGCTATTTTTATTGCCCACCACAAGGGGGCACCACACGGGCCAGCTGCGGTTCTGGTAATTAAAAGGTCAACAATCAGCATGTGGTGCCAATCGTGGTGGTTAGGGGGCTTCCCCATGACTTTATTGACCCCTGCGGGGCATGTAAAAAGGTTTATGTGGTGGTTGAATTGAAAGCAGTGGTATGCGGTACTAAAGGAGGGGGCCACTTTGAGAAGTGTACCCCTGTCGTTTGTCAATTGCTCCCCCAAGATAATCCCCGTCACAGGGCGATGCAGTTGACACTACTCATAGGTTTACTATGAGGGTTACGAAGAATCGGGTGTGTGGAGGCCATTTCTTGAGCAGTACCCTCATTTTTAATTGACCCACAAGCAGGGGACACTCAAAAAGGATAATTGGAGTTGTGGCACTGAAAGGGGTTTAAAAGAGGTACAGAAAGAGAAGGAAGGCTTGTTCAGGGTGACACTTGGGGGAGTTGGTATCTGGGCACAAAGGGGCTACTCGCAAAGAGAGAGGATGAAGAGGGTGGAAAGCATGCAGAGATGAGTGCCACAGCACCTGAGAGCCCTAACATGTGGAAGTGCGAAGGGTGGGGGAGTAGGCAAATGAGGCAGAAAGAGGGTACCTGTGTCAAATGATGGTCGGGGCCTAGACATTAATCATGCCATGCAAATAGGCAGCACAACATGGATTGTCAGCGTCTACAGAGTGTTCCAGGTGATGGCCAAGTGCTTTCTGCTCCACTAGATTAGCTATATCATCCACAGAGAGAAAGCCATGAGTTACTGTGAGGAAGATCATGGATGGGCCCGTTGGACAAGCGTACTCTGCGTGTGCTGAGAGGGCTTCTACAGAGTGGTAAGTGACTAGCATTGAGCAGTGGGCATCCAACGTGTCACTGGAGACGGAAGAGAGGCAGAAGCACCGGAGTTACTGAGAGGATGGGAATGGAAGGCAGAGAGAAGAGTACCTGTGGTCCCTGAGAGGGTTTAAAATGGGTTGGCGCAGTACCAAAGGTGGAGCACTAGCATAGCTGAAGGGGCAGAGAGATAGGATATCAGGAGGACAAGAAAAGGTGTCAGAGTAACACAGGTATGGGGCAACTGGTTCCAGAGTGTGGAGCTCAAAACACAAAGCTGGTGTTAGTTGCAGGACACTGACCATCTTTTGTGTTGTCAGGCCCAATCTGTATTTTCTTTCTCTAGCGTCTTTCTGTCCTGCGGAGGACTGGAGCAAGCTTTCCAAACTCTTTTCTTGGCCTTATCCCTCCGGAGGAAGTGCTTGACATTTCTGGTCTATGGGTATTCCCAAAAAGTGTGCTACTGATTGTGGACATTGATCCTCACTAACGTGGCACATTTGTACACTGTACATGGCAAATCCATCAACCTGAAAAGCATCACACCACGCTTGAAATTTGTGAGATGTGCGGGCCTTATCCCTCTGGGGGAAATGTCCCTCTGTTCCTCACCTTGTACCTGAGTGCGGCCGAGCTGCTGTTCCTCTCCTTTGTATGCACATTTTATGAATCAGGTGACACGCACGCACACTCAATTGCTCAGCAAACATCTATGCTTTGGCCCTACATTGCGACTGTTTCCGTTCCCAATGTCCTCCTTTGCCACAAATACAGGACAATCATTCCTCATTACTCATCCCCTCAGCCGTAGCAGTCCACCACTCTCTGGGACCAGCAAACCTAACATGAACTAGAGAGCCGTCAGCAAGCAGGTTTAAAACCTCTCTCTGCCATTATTGTAATGCTGCTGCCCCCTTGTTGTGCTACAAGGCAACTACAGCAATAGAATGAGATTGGAGAAAAGGCTGTCCTATGCAAATATGTCCCTTGATGCTTAGCACGTGCCGAGACTGTCTACTGACTTCCTCCCTGACTCGGTCTCCAACGCATGGTCTTCTGCATGATTTTAATGTTGCCAATCTGTCTTAGGCTAAGGAATTTGGCACTCGAAAGACACACATATGGAAGCCACCCTGATTTAGCAGGGTCCCTATTTGCCTGCAGCCTGCCTCTATATAGAAGCTGGGCGTTTGGGGGCTTCGAGGGCTCGCTTAAAGGCTACCACCTCAGTCTTACCTGCCAGGCCTGGCTTCGTAGGAAATTGACAGAGGTTGGGCTGTTTGTAGCCACAGTCTAAGCCACAGCTCCAGAGCTGGGCCAGGCCAAGGCCAGGCCCGGTAAGGTCCTGTCAGGCCTCGACCAGACCAGACCAGACCAGACTATCCGCCTCCTCCCTTCACCTGGCACAGCAGGCAAGATTGAGGACTTGGGAAACACAGGCCTGACATTGCCCTTGTCTATCGCAATGAAAATTCAAGATGTCCAGCTTCTTCTTGCACCTAATAATGGGAGTTTCTACTGCCTTTATGTTTACCCAGCATTTCATCAAGAGGAATGCAGAATCGGCCTTTATTATTAGTGTAGTGCACAGGCACTCCACACCTAATTTGAGAGACCAGTTTGCAGCAAAAAGAAAAAAAGCGCAGTTATTCAACGTTTTTTACGGTCTCTGTGAGTACTCAGCTATGACCCCAAAGTCACTATTGCACTCGACAAAGCATCAACTTTAAAGAATAAATTGATAAATTATTACATGGAGATAATGCTTTGCTGCTCCTATTTCACCAACATGATCGAAAAGGGGAGGCTATCAAGAGGGGCAGCATTTGTAGCATTGGGGCACAAGTGCAAAAATAGAATGGCTGAATTTTCCCACAAGTTTTTTCAGGTCAAATCAATGTTACCAATTAAAAAAAAATATGTTGGTGTGTATTCCGAAGCGAAAGGACGGCCATGTAACACCATGCCTCCACTGATGGTACTGGAACCCTTGCAGTAGGGAGGCCTGTGACTCCAAACCGCCATGCCTCGCCTCCAAATTATTGCTCCAGGCTGCACTACCCCTCTGCAGAAGATACTATCAGCAAGATACATGCATCAGCATCATTGCTTATTGGTTCGATTACCCGTGCAAGCATTTGCACATGATGTAGGTAATCTGTGACAGGTTACTGACTCGAAAGCCAGTGTGCTCCAGTGGTTAAGTGCCAGACTTCCAACCGGAGGGTGATTAAGACGGGGCAGCATGTGGAGGTTAGGGCGTCTAGCGAAAACATCAAATGGATGTAATTTTGTTTTTCAAAATGAAAATAATAACACTAAATCAAAAAATAATTGCCATAGATTTTGCCGTTCAGAGATGACCTTGCCTCCACTGCTGGGAATTGAACCCTTGCCTCTTAGGGACCTGCAACACCAAAGGCTGACGACAGTGCCTCTGAGCTACAGCTCCTGCTGAAGTTCTTCTGCTGCCACAGAGATTATGAGCAACTTTCCGACCTCGGTCGCATTGCCTATGGGTTCCATTGCCCATGAATGGGTATGGCAGTGATATAGGCTAGCTATGACACGCAACCAACATGAAGGCCAGTGTGCTCCACTGGTTACATCTCAGACCATCAAGCAGAGGGAATTCAAGAGGGGTAGCAGTGGTAGGTTTGGGCCACTAGTTCAAAATAGGGATGAACCAAATGTCCCCTCATTGTTTTCAAATAAATACTACTGAATTTAAAAAAAAGAAGAAATTTCCAGAGATTTTGAATCTAAAAGACAACAAACTGTCAGTTTGGAGCTGGTGGGGGGACTCGAACCCTTGCACTGGAGGGGACTGCCGCACCAAAGACACTTGACACTGCCTCTGAGCTACAGCTTCTGGCTGTTGTGACGCTCTGCAAGAGAACTTACTAGGAACATACAAGCCTCATGCTTGTGGCCCATGGTTTCCATTGCCCATGAAACAGGATGACCATGATATAGGGAAGTCTTGACAGGCAACTGATATGGAATCCAGTGTGGTCTAGTGGGTAAGTTCCTGTCTTCCATCCTGGCGACCAGGGTTCGAGTCCTGATCTCGGCACCAAGGTGATGGCGATAACCAAAGAGGTTCCTGTGGACACATCTGGTAAGTGAAATCAGACATGGACTTGGCTGACGAACGGTGGTAAGTGCAATGTGCTTGGTAAGTAAAGGTGATGGCGATAACCAAAGAGGTTCCTGTGGACACATCTGGTAAGTGAAGTACAGGCTGACGAATGGTGGTAAGTGCGGGGTGCTTGGTAAGTCAAGGGGGGCTGAGTCGGGTAGAGAGGGCAAATGTGGGTGGAGCCATAATGGGAGGTCAGGTCCAGGGAGCAAGGGAATAGTGGAGAGCACCAGTGAGAGTGGCAGGGCAGCAAGTAGGGTGGAGTTGCAGGGCCAGGGCAGTGTAGGAGAATGAGCCAAGAAGAGGGGTGTGTTGGTTGGGGGTGTAAAAGGTGGATGTGGTGTAGAAGGAGTTAAAAGTTAGGGGCAGAGGCAGTGTAGGAGAAGCAATGGAAGGAGTGCAGAATAAGGAAGGGTTAAGAGAAGAAGGCAAAATCTAGGGGTAAGTGGGAGGAGCCTAGCAGAAATTGTGCCTAGCGCTACTGCAGTTGATAATGTGCAGCAATGAAGCAGTGACCCCTTGCACACTGATGGGATGGCGCTTTTGGTGGGGAACACAAACAATGTTTTGTTGCGCCCTCCCCTTCCCCCCACCTTCCAGATTGGGGGAGCACTAATAGAAGGGGGGTTTTGGTGAGGGGTGCACATTAAATGGGTTGATGGGGAGGCACAGAACGGTGCCACATGTGGACTGTTTTTTGGGGGTACCACACAACCGCACTAAGAGGGTACCCCATAATTGGAAGCGTCATGAGAGAGATTTTAATTGCTTGGCTCCTGCTATTTTTATTGCCCACCACAAGGGGGCACCACACGGGCCAGCTGCGGTTCTGGTAATTAAAAGGTCAACAATCAGCATGTGGTGCCAATCGTGGTGGTTAGGGGGCTTCCCCATGACTTTATTGACCCCTGCGGGGCATGTAAAAAGGTTTATGTGGTGGTTGAATTGAAAGCAGTGGTATGCGGTACTAAAGGAGGGGGCCACTTTGAGAAGTGTACCCCTGTCGTTTGTCAATTGCTCCCCCAAGATAATCCCCGTCACAGGGCGATGCAGTTGACACTACTCATAGGTTTACTATGAGGGTTACGAAGAATCGGGTGTGTGGAGGCCATTTCTTGAGCAGTACCCTCATTTTTAATTGACCCACAAGCAGGGGACACTCAAAAAGGATAATTGGAGTTGTGGCACTGAAAGGGGTTTAAAAGAGGTACAGAAAGAGAAGGAAGGCTTGTTCAGGGTGACACTTGGGGGAGTTGGTATCTGGGCACAAAGGGGCTACTCGCAAAGAGAGAGGATGAAGAGGGTGGAAAGCATGCAGAGATGAGTGCCACAGCACCTGAGAGCCCTAACATGTGGAAGTGCGAAGGGTGGGGGAGTAGGCAAATGAGGCAGAAAGAGGGTACCTGTGTCAAATGATGGTCGGGGCCTAGACATTAATCATGCCATGCAAATAGGCAGCACAACATGGATTGTCAGCGTCTACAGAGTGTTCCAGGTGATGGCCAAGTGCTTTCTGCTCCACTAGATTAGCTATATCATCCACAGAGAGAAAGCCATGAGTTACTGTGAGGAAGATCATGGATGGGCCCGTTGGACAAGCGTACTCTGCGTGTGCTGAGAGGGCTTCTACAGAGTGGTAAGTGACTAGCATTGAGCAGTGGGCATCCAACGTGTCACTGGAGACGGAAGAGAGGCAGAAGCACCGGAGTTACTGAGAGGATGGGAATGGAAGGCAGAGAGAAGAGTACCTGTGGTCCCTGAGAGGGTTTAAAATGGGTTGGCGCAGTACCAAAGGTGGAGCACTAGCATAGCTGAAGGGGCAGAGAGATAGGATATCAGGAGGACAAGAAAAGGTGTCAGAGTAACACAGGTATGGGGCAACTGGTTCCAGAGTGTGGAGCTCAAAACACAAAGCTGGTGTTAGTTGCAGGACACTGACCATCTTTTGTGTTGTCAGGCCCAATCTGTATTTTCTTTCTCTAGCGTCTTTCTGTCCTGCGGAGGACTGGAGCAAGCTTTCCAAACTCTTTTCTTGGCCTTATCCCTCCGGAGGAAGTGCTTGACATTTCTGGTCTATGGGTATTCCCAAAAAGTGTGCTACTGATTGTGGACATTGATCCTCACTAACGTGGCACATTTGTACACTGTACATGGCAAATCCATCAACCTGAAAAGCATCACACCACGCTTGAAATTTGTGAGATGTGCGGGCCTTATCCCTCTGGGGGAAATGTCCCTCTGTTCCTCACCTTGTACCTGAGTGCGGCCGAGCTGCTGTTCCTCTCCTTTGTATGCACATTTTATGAATCAGGTGACACGCACGCACACTCAATTGCTCAGCAAACATCTATGCTTTGGCCCTACATTGCGACTGTTTCCGTTCCCAATGTCCTCCTTTGCCACAAATACAGGACAATCATTCCTCATTACTCATCCCCTCAGCCGTAGCAGTCCACCACTCTCTGGGACCAGCAAACCTAACATGAACTAGAGAGCCGTCAGCAAGCAGGTTTAAAACCTCTCTCTGCCATTATTGTAATGCTGCTGCCCCCTTGTTGTGCTACAAGGCAACTACAGCAATAGAATGAGATTGGAGAAAAGGCTGTCCTATGCAAATATGTCCCTTGATGCTTAGCACGTGCCGAGACTGTCTACTGACTTCCTCCCTGACTCGGTCTCCAACGCATGGTCTTCTGCATGATTTTAATGTTGCCAATCTGTCTTAGGCTAAGGAATTTGGCACTCGAAAGACACACATATGGAAGCCACCCTGATTTAGCAGGGTCCCTATTTGCCTGCAGCCTGCCTCTATATAGAAGCTGGGCGTTTGGGGGCTTCGAGGGCTCGCTTAAAGGCTACCACCTCAGTCTTACCTGCCAGGCCTGGCTTCGTAGGAAATTGACAGAGGTTGGGCTGTTTGTAGCCACAGTCTAAGCCACAGCTCCAGAGCTGGGCCAGGCCAAGGCCAGGCCCGGTAAGGTCCTGTCAGGCCTCGACCAGACCAGACCAGACCAGACCAGACTATCCGCCTCCTCCCTTCACCTGGCACAGCAGGCAAGATTGAGGACTTGGGAAACACAGGCCTGACATTGCCCTTGTCTATCGCAATGAAAATTCAAGATGTCCAGCTTCTTCTTGCACCTAATAATGGGAGTTTCTACTGCCTTTATGTTTACCCAGCATTTCATCAAGAGGAATGCAGAATCGGCCTTTATTATTAGTGTAGTGCACAGGCACTCCACACCTAATTTGAGAGACCAGTTTGCAGCAAAAAGAAAAAAAGCGCAGTTATTCAACGTTTTTTACGGTCTCTGTGAGTACTCAGCTATGACCCCAAAGTCACTATTGCACTCGACAAAGCATCAACTTTAAAGAATAAATTGATAAATTATTACATGGAGATAATGCTTTGCTGCTCCTATTTCACCAACATGATCGAAAAGGGGAGGCTATCAAGAGGGGCAGCATTTGTAGCATTGGGGCACAAGTGCAAAAATAGAATGGCTGAATTTTCCCACAAGTTTTTTCAGGTCAAATCAATGTTACCAATTAAAAAAAAATATGTTGGTGTGTATTCCGAAGCGAAAGGACGGCCATGTAACACCATGCCTCCACTGATGGTACTGGAACCCTTGCAGTAGGGAGGCCTGTGACTCCAAACCGCCATGCCTCGCCTCCAAATTATTGCTCCAGGCTGCACTACCCCTCTGCAGAAGATACTATCAGCAAGATACATGCATCAGCATCATTGCTTATTGGTTCGATTACCCGTGCAAGCATTTGCACATGATGTAGGTAATCTGTGACAGGTTACTGACTCGAAAGCCAGTGTGCTCCAGTGGTTAAGTGCCAGACTTCCAACCGGAGGGTGATTAAGACGGGGCAGCATGTGGAGGTTAGGGCGTCTAGCGAAAACATCAAATGGATGTAATTTTGTTTTTCAAAATGAAAATAATAACACTAAATCAAAAAATAATTGCCATAGATTTTGCCGTTCAGAGATGACCTTGCCTCCACTGCTGGGAATTGAACCCTTGCCTCTTAGGGACCTGCAACACCAAAGGCTGACGACAGTGCCTCTGAGCTACAGCTCCTGCTGAAGTTCTTCTGCTGCCACAGAGATTATGAGCAACTTTCCGACCTCGGTCGCATTGCCTATGGGTTCCATTGCCCATGAATGGGTATGGCAGTGATATAGGCTAGCTATGACACGCAACCAACATGAAGGCCAGTGTGCTCCACTGGTTACATCTCAGACCATCAAGCAGAGGGAATTCAAGAGGGGTAGCAGTGGTAGGTTTGGGCCACTAGTTCAAAATAGGGATGAACCAAATGTCCCCTCATTGTTTTCAAATAAATACTACTGAATTTAAAAAAAAGAAGAAATTTCCAGAGATTTTGAATCTAAAAGACAACAAACTGTCAGTTTGGAGCTGGTGGGGGGACTCGAACCCTTGCACTGGAGGGGACTGCCGCACCAAAGACACTTGACACTGCCTCTGAGCTACAGCTTCTGGCTGTTGTGACGCTCTGCAAGAGAACTTACTAGGAACATACAAGCCTCATGCTTGTGGCCCATGGTTTCCATTGCCCATGAAACAGGATGACCATGATATAGGGAAGTCTTGACAGGCAACTGATATGGAATCCAGTGTGGTCTAGTGGGTAAGTTCCTGTCTTCCATCCTGGCGACCAGGGTTCGAGTCCTGATCTCGGCACCAAGGTGATGGCGATAACCAAAGAGGTTCCTGTGGACACATCTGGTAAGTGAAATCAGACATGGACTTGGCTGACGAACGGTGGTAAGTGCAATGTGCTTGGTAAGTAAAGGTGATGGCGATAACCAAAGAGGTTCCTGTGGACACATCTGGTAAGTGAAGTACAGGCTGACGAATGGTGGTAAGTGCGGGGTGCTTGGTAAGTCAAGGGGGGCTGAGTCGGGTAGAGAGGGCAAATGTGGGTGGAGCCATAATGGGAGGTCAGGTCCAGGGAGCAAGGGAATAGTGGAGAGCACCAGTGAGAGTGGCAGGGCAGCAAGTAGGGTGGAGTTGCAGGGCCAGGGCAGTGTAGGAGAATGAGCCAAGAAGAGGGGTGTGTTGGTTGGGGGTGTAAAAGGTGGATGTGGTGTAGAAGGAGTTAAAAGTTAGGGGCAGAGGCAGTGTAGGAGAAGCAATGGAAGGAGTGCAGAATAAGGAAGGGTTAAGAGAAGAAGGCAAAATCTAGGGGTAAGTGGGAGGAGCCTAGCAGAAATTGTGCCTAACGCTACTGCTACTGCAGTTGATAATGTGAAGCAGTGACCCCTTGCACACTGATGGGATGGCGCTTTTGGTGGGGAACACAAACAATGTTTTGTTGCGCCCTCCCCTTCCCCCCACCTTCCAGATTGGGGGAGCACTAATAGAAGGGGGGTTTTGGTGAGGGGTGCACATTAAATGGGTTGATGGGGAGGCACAGAACGGTGCCACATGTGGACTGTTTTTTGGGGGTACCACACAACCGCACTAAGAGGGTACCCCATAATTGGAAGCGTCATGAGAGAGATTTTAATTGCTTGGCTCCTGCTATTTTTATTGCCCACCACAAGGGGGCACCACACGGGCCAGCTGCGGTTCTGGTAATTAAAAGGTCAACAATCAGCATGTGGTGCCAATCGTGGTGCTTAGGGGGCTTCCCCATGACTTTATTGACCCCTGCGGGGCATGTAAAAAGGTTTATGTGGTGGTTGAATTGAAAGCAGTGGTATGCGGTACTAAAGGAGGGGGCCACTTTGAGAAGTGTACCCCTGTCGTTTGTCAATTGCTCCCCCAAGATAATCCCCGTCACAGGGCGATGCAGTTGACACTACTCATAGGTTTACTATGAGGGTTACGAAGAATCGGGTGTGTGGAGGCCATTTCTTGAGCAGTACCCTCATTTTTAATTGACCCACAAGCAGGGGACACTCAAAAAGGATAATTGGAGTTGTGGCACTGAAAGGGGTTTAAAAGAGGTACAGAAAGAGAAGGAAGGCTTGTTCAGGGTGACACTTGGGGGAGTTGGTATCTGGGCACAAAGGGGCTACTCGCAAAGAGAGAGGATGAAGAGGGTGGAAAGCATGCAGAGATGAGTGCCACAGCACCTGAGAGCCCTAACATGTGGAAGTGCGAAGGGTGGGGGAGTAGGCAAATGAGGCAGAAAGAGGGTACCTGTGTCAAATGATGGTCGGGGCCTAGACATTAATCATGCCATGCAAATAGGCAGCACAACATGGATTGTCAGCGTCTACAGAGTGTTCCAGGTGATGGCCAAGTGCTTTCTGCTCCACTAGATTAGCTATATCATCCACAGAGAGAAAGCCATGAGTTACTGTGAGGAAGATCATGGATGGGCCCGTTGGACAAGCGTACTCTGCGTGTGCTGAGAGGGCTTTTACAGAGTGGTAAGTGACTAGCATTGAGCAGTGGGCATCCAACGTGTCACTGGAGACGGAAGAGAGGCAGAAGCACCGGAGTTACTGAGAGGATGGGAATGGAAGGCAGAGAGAAGAGTTCCTGTGGTCCCTGAGAGGGTTTAAAATGGGTTGGCGCAGTACCAAAGGTGGAGCACTAGCATAGCTGAAGGGGCAGAGAGATAGGATATCAGGAGGACAAGAAAAGGTGTCAGAGTAACACAGGTATGGGGCAACTGGTTCCAGAGTGTGGAGCTCAAAACACAAAGCTGGTGTTAGTTGCAGGACACTGACCATCTTTTGTGTTGTCAGGCCCAATCTGTATTTTCTTTCTCTAGCGTCTTTCTGTCCTGCGGAGGACTGGAGCAAGCTTTCCAAACTCTTTTCTTGGCCTTATCCCTCCGGAGGAAGTGCTTGACATTTCTGGTCTATGGGTATTCCCAAAAAGTGTGCTACTGATAGTGGACATTGATCCTCACTAACGTGGCACATTTGTACACTGTACATGGCAAATCCATCAACCTGAAAAGCATCACACCACGCTTGAAATTTGTGAGATGTGCGGGCCTTATCCCTCTGGGGGAAATGTCCCTCTGTTCCTCACCTTGTACCTGAGTGCGGCCGAGCTGCTGTTCCTCTCCTTTGTATGCACATTTTATGAATCAGGCGACACGCACGCACACTCAATTGCTCAGCAAACATCTATGCTTTGGCCCTACATTGCGACTGTTTCCGTTCCCAATGTCCTCCTTTGCCACAAATACAGGACAATCATTCCTCATTACTCATCCCCTCAGCCGTAGCAGTCCACCACTCTCTGGGACCAGCAAACCTAACATGAACTAGAGAGCCGTCAGCAAGCAGGTTTAAAACCTCTCTCTGCCATTATTGTAATGCTGCTGCCCCCTTGTTGTGCTACAAGGCAACTACAGCAATAGAATGAGATTGGAGAAAAGGCTGTCCTATGCAAATATGTCCCTTGATGCTTAGCACGTGCCGAGACTGTCTACTGACTTCCTCCCTGACTCGGTCTCCAACGCATGGTCTTCTGCATGATTTTAATGTTGCCAATCTGTCTTAGGCTAAGGAATTTGGCACTCGAAAGACACACATATGGAAGCCACCCTGATTTAGCAGGGTCCCTATTTGCCTGCAGCCTGCCTCTATATAGAAGCTGGGCGTTTGGGGGCTTCGAGGGCTCGCTTAAAGGCTACCACCTCAGTCTGACCTGCCAGGCCTGGCTTCGTAGGAAATTGACAGAGGTTGGGCTGTTTGTAGCCACAGTCTAAGCCACAGCTCCAGAGCTGGGCCAGGCCAAGGCCAGGCCCGGTAAGGTCCTGTCAGGCCTCGACCAGACCAGACCAGACCAGACTATCCGCCTCCTCCCTTCACCTGGCACAGCAGGCAAGATTGAGGACTTGGGAAACACAGGCCTGACATTGCCCTTGTCTATCGCAATGAAAATTCAAGATGTCCAGCTTCTTCTTGCACCTAATAATGGGAGTTTCTACTGCCTTTATGTTTACCCAGCATTTCATCAAGAGGAATGCAGAATCGGCCTTTATTATTAGTGTAGTGCACAGGCACTCCACACCTAATTTGAGAGACCAGTTTGCAGCAAAAAGAAAAAAAGCGCAGTTATTCAACGTTTTTTACGGTCTCTGTGAGTACTCAGCTATGACCCCAAAGTCACTTTTGCACTCGACAAAGCATCAACTTTAAAGAATAAATTGATAAATTATTACATGGAGATAATGCTTTGCTGCTCCTATTTCACCAACATGATCGAAAAGGGGAGGCTATCAAGAGGGGCAGCATTTGTAGCATTGGGGCACAAGTGCAAAAATAGAATGGCTGAATTTTCCCACAAGTTTTTTCAGGTCAAATCAATGTTACCAATTAAAAAAAAATATGTTGGTGTGTATTCCGAAGCGAAAGGACGGCCATGTAACACCATGCCTCCACTGATGGTACTGGAACCCTTGCAGTAGGGAGGCCTGTGACTCCAAACCGCCATGCCTCGCCTCCAAATTATTGCTCCAGGCTGCACTACCCCTCTGCAGAAGATACTATCAGCAAGATACATGCATCAGCATCATTGCTTATTGGTTCGATTACCCGTGCAAGCATTTGCACATGATGTAGGTAATCTGTGACAGGTTACTGACTCGAAAGCCAGTGTGCTCCAGTGGTTAAGTGCCAGACTTCCAACCGGAGGGTGATTAAGACGGGGCAGCATGTGGAGGTTAGGGCGTCTAGCGAAAACATCAAATGGATGTAATTTTGTTTTTCAAAATGAAAATAATAACACTAAATCAAAAAATAATTGCCATAGATTTTGCCGTTCAGAGATGACCTTGCCTCCACTGCTGGGAATTGAACCCTTGCCTCTTAGGGACCTGCAACACCAAAGGCTGACGACAGTGCCTCTGAGCTACAGCTCCTGCTGACGTTCTTCTGCTGCCACAGAGATTATGAGCAACTTTCCGACCTCGGTCGCATTGCCTATGGGTTCCATTGCCCATGAATGGGTATGGCAGTGATATAGGCTAGCTATGACACGCAACCAACATGAAGGCCAGTGTGCTCCACTGGTTACATCTCAGACCATCAAGCAGAGGGAATTCAAGAGGGGTAGCAGTGGTAGGTTTGGGCCACTAGTTCAAAATAGGGATGAACCAAATGTCCCCTCATTGTTTTCAAATAAATACTACTGAATTTAAAAAAAAGAAGAAATTTCCAGAGATTTTGAATCTAAAAGACAACAAACTGTCAGTTTGGAGCTGGTGGGGGGACTCGAACCCTTGCACTGGAGGGGACTGCCGCACCAAAGACACTTGACACTGCCTCTGAGCTACAGCTTCTGGCTGTTGTGACGCTCTGCAAGAGAACTTACTAGGAACATACAAGCCTCATGCTTGTGGCCCATGGTTTCCATTGCCCATGAAACAGGATGACCATGATATAGGGAAGTCTTGACAGGCAACTGATATGGAATCCAGTGTGGTCTAGTGGGTAAGTTCCTGTCTTCCATCCTGGCGACCAGGGTTCGAGTCCTGATCTCGGCACCAAGGTGATGGCGATAACCAAAGAGGTTCCTGTGGACACATCTGGTAAGTGAAATCAGACATGGACTTGGCTGACGAACGGTGGTAAGTGCAATGTGCTTGGTAAGTAAAGGTGATGGACTTGGCTGACGAACGGTGGTAAGTGCAATGTGCTTGGTAAGTAAAGGTGATGGCGATAACCAAAGAGGTTCCTGTGGACACATCTGGTAAGTGAAGTACAGGCTGACGAATGGTGGTAAGTGCGGGGTGCTTGGTAAGTCAAGGGGGGCTGAGTCGGGTAGAGAGGGCAAATGTGGGTGGAGCCATAATGGGAGGTCAGGTCCAGGGAGCAAGGGAATAGTGGAGAGCACCAGTGAGAGTGGCAGGGCAGCAAGTAGGGTGGAGTTGCAGGGCCAGGGCAGTGTAGGAGAATGAGCCAAGAAGAGGGGTGTGTTGGTTGGGGGTGTAAAAGGTGGATGTGGTGTAGAAGGAGTTAAAAGTTAGGGGCAGAGGCAGTGTAGGAGAAGCAATGGAAGGAGTGCAGAATAAGGAAGGGTTAAGAGAAGAAGGCAAAATCTAGGGGTAAGTGGGAGGAGCCTAGCAGAAATTGTGCCTAACGCTACTGCTACTGCAGTTGATAATGTGAAGCAGTGACCCCTTGCACACTGATGGGATGGCGCTTTTGGTGGGGAACACAAACAATGTTTTGTTGCGCCCTCCCCTTCCCCCCACCTTCCAGATTGGGGGAGCACTAATAGAAGGGGGGTTTTGGTGAGGGGTGCACATTAAATGGGTTGATGGGGAGGCACAGAACGGTGCCACATGTGGACTGTTTTTTGGGGGTACCACACAACCGCACTAAGAGGGTACCCCATAATTGGAAGCGTCATGAGAGAGATTTTAATTGCTTGGCTCCTGCTATTTTTATTGCCCACCACAAGGGGGCACCACACGGGCCAGCTGCGGTTCTGGTAATTAAAAGGTCAACAATCAGCATGTGGTGCCAATCGTGGTGGTTAGGGGGCTTCCCCATGACTTTATTGACCCCTGCGGGGCATGTAAAAAGGTTTATGTGGTGGTTGAATTGAAAGCAGTGGTATGCGGTACTAAAGGAGGGGGCCACTTTGAGAAGTGTACCCCTGTCGTTTGTCAATTGCTCCCCCAAGATAATCCCCGTCACAGGGCGATGCAGTTGACACTACTCATAGGTTTACTATGAGGGTTACGAAGAATCGGGTGTGTGGAGGCCATTTCTTGAGCAGTACCCTCATTTTTAATTGACCCACAAGCAGGGGACACTCAAAAAGGATAATTGGAGTTGTGGCACTGAAAGGGGTTTAAAAGAGGTACAGAAAGAGAAGGAAGGCTTGTTCAGGGTGACACTTGGGGGAGTTGGTATCTGGGCACAAAGGGGCTACTCGCAAAGAGAGAGGATGAAGAGGGTGGAAAGCATGCAGAGATGAGTGCCACAGCACCTGAGAGCCCTAACATGTGGAAGTGCGAAGGGTGGGGGAGTAGGCAAATGAGGCAGAAAGAGGGTACCTGTGTCAAATGATGGTCGGGGCCTAGACATTAATCATGCCATGCAAATAGGCAGCACAACATGGATTGTCAGCGTCTACAGAGTGTTCCAGGTGATGGCCAAGTGCTTTCTGCTCCACTAGATTAGCTATATCATCCACAGAGAGAAAGCCATGAGTTACTGTGAGGAAGATCATGGATGGGCCCGTTGGACAAGCGTACTCTGCGTGTGCTGAGAGGGCTTTTACAGAGTGGTAAGTGACTAGCATTGAGCAGTGGGCATCCAACGTGTCACTGGAGACGGAAGAGAGGCAGAAGCACCGGAGTTACTGAGAGGATGGGAATGGAAGGCAGAGAGAAGAGTTCCTGTGGTCCCTGAGAGGGTTTAAAATGGGTTGGCGCAGTACCAAAGGTGGAGCACTAGCATAGCTGAAGGGGCAGAGAGATAGGATATCAGGAGGACAAGAAAAGGTGTCAGAGTAACACAGGTATGGGGCAACTGGTTCCAGAGTGTGGAGCTCAAAACACAAAGCTGGTGTTAGTTGCAGGACACTGACCATCTTTTGTGTTGTCAGGCCCAATCTGTATTTTCTTTCTCTAGCGTCTTTCTGTCCTGCGGAGGACTGGAGCAAGCTTTCCAAACTCTTTTCTTGGCCTTATCCCTCCGGAGGAAGTGCTTGACATTTCTGGTCTATGGGTATTCCCAAAAAGTGTGCTACTGATAGTGGACATTGATCCTCACTAACGTGGCACATTTGTACACTGTACATGGCAAATCCATCAACCTGAAAAGCATCACACCACGCTTGAAATTTGTGAGATGTGCGGGCCTTATCCCTCTGGGGGAAATGTCCCTCTGTTCCTCACCTTGTACCTGAGTGCGGCCGAGCTGCTGTTCCTCTCCTTTGTATGCACATTTTATGAATCAGGCGACACGCACGCACACTCAATTGCTCAGCAAACATCTATGCTTTGGCCCTACATTGCGACTGTTTCCGTTCCCAATGTCCTCCTTTGCCACAAATACAGGACAATCATTCCTCATTACTCATCCCCTCAGCCGTAGCAGTCCACCACTCTCTGGGACCAGCAAACCTAACATGAACTAGAGAGCCGTCAGCAAGCAGGTTTAAAACCTCTCTCTGCCATTATTGTAATGCTGCTGCCCCCTTGTTGTGCTACAAGGCAACTACAGCAATAGAATGAGATTGGAGAAAAGGCTGTCCTATGCAAATATGTCCCTTGATGCTTAGCACGTGCCGAGACTGTCTACTGACTTCCTCCCTGACTCGGTCTCCAACGCATGGTCTTCTGCATGATTTTAATGTTGCCAATCTGTCTTAGGCTAAGGAATTTGGCACTCGAAAGACACACATATGGAAGCCACCCTGATTTAGCAGGGTCCCTATTTGCCTGCAGCCTGCCTCTATATAGAAGCTGGGCGTTTGGGGGCTTCGAGGGCTCGCTTAAAGGCTACCACCTCAGTCTGACCTGCCAGGCCTGGCTTCGTAGGAAATTGACAGAGGTTGGGCTGTTTGTAGCCACAGTCTAAGCCACAGCTCCAGAGCTGGGCCAGGCCAAGGCCAGGCCCGGTAAGGTCCTGTCAGGCCTCGACCAGACCAGACCAGACCAGACTATCCGCCTCCTCCCTTCACCTGGCACAGCAGGCAAGATTGAGGACTTGGGAAACACAGGCCTGACATTGCCCTTGTCTATCGCAATGAAAATTCAAGATGTCCAGCTTCTTCTTGCACCTAATAATGGGAGTTTCTACTGCCTTTATGTTTACCCAGCATTTCATCAAGAGGAATGCAGAATCGGCCTTTATTATTAGTGTAGTGCACAGGCACTCCACACCTAATTTGAGAGACCAGTTTGCAGCAAAAAGAAAAAAAGCGCAGTTATTCAACGTTTTTTACGGTCTCTGTGAGTACTCAGCTATGACCCCAAAGTCACTTTTGCACTCGACAAAGCATCAACTTTAAAGAATAAATTGATAAATTATTACATGGAGATAATGCTTTGCTGCTCCTATTTCACCAACATGATCGAAAAGGGGAGGCTATCAAGAGGGGCAGCATTTGTAGCATTGGGGCACAAGTGCAAAAATAGAATGGCTGAATTTTCCCACAAGTTTTTTCAGGTCAAATCAATGTTACCAATTAAAAAAAAATATGTTGGTGTGTATTCCGAAGCGAAAGGACGGCCATGTAACACCATGCCTCCACTGATGGTACTGGAACCCTTGCAGTAGGGAGGCCTGTGACTCCAAACCGCCATGCCTCGCCTCCAAATTATTGCTCCAGGCTGCACTACCCCTCTGCAGAAGATACTATCAGCAAGATACATGCATCAGCATCATTGCTTATTGGTTCGATTACCCGTGCAAGCATTTGCACATGATGTAGGTAATCTGTGACAGGTTACTGACTCGAAAGCCAGTGTGCTCCAGTGGTTAAGTGCCAGACTTCCAACCGGAGGGTGATTAAGACGGGGCAGCATGTGGAGGTTAGGGCGTCTAGCGAAAACATCAAATGGATGTAATTTTGTTTTTCAAAATGAAAATAATAACACTAAATCAAAAAATAATTGCCATAGATTTTGCCGTTCAGAGATGACCTTGCCTCCACTGCTGGGAATTGAACCCTTGCCTCTTAGGGACCTGCAACACCAAAGGCTGACGACAGTGCCTCTGAGCTACAGCTCCTGCTGACGTTCTTCTGCTGCCACAGAGATTATGAGCAACTTTCCGACCTCGGTCGCATTGCCTATGGGTTCCATTGCCCATGAATGGGTATGGCAGTGATATAGGCTAGCTATGACACGCAACCAACATGAAGGCCAGTGTGCTCCACTGGTTACATCTCAGACCATCAAGCAGAGGGAATTCAAGAGGGGTAGCAGTGGTAGGTTTGGGCCACTAGTTCAAAATAGGGATGAACCAAATGTCCCCTCATTGTTTTCAAATAAATACTACTGAATTTAAAAAAAAGAAGAAATTTCCAGAGATTTTGAATCTAAAAGACAACAAACTGTCAGTTTGGAGCTGGTGGGGGGACTCGAACCCTTGCACTGGAGGGGACTGCCGCACCAAAGACACTTGACACTGCCTCTGAGCTACAGCTTCTGGCTGTTGTGACGCTCTGCAAGAGAACTTACTAGGAACATACAAGCCTCATGCTTGTGGCCCATGGTTTCCATTGCCCATGAAACAGGATGACCATGATATAGGGAAGTCTTGACAGGCAACTGATATGGAATCCAGTGTGGTCTAGTGGGTAAGTTCCTGTCTTCCATCCTGGCGACCAGGGTTCGAGTCCTGATCTCGGCACCAAGGTGATGGCGATAACCAAAGAGGTTCCTGTGGACACATCTGGTAAGTGAAATCAGACATGGACTTGGCTGACGAACGGTGGTAAGTGCAATGTGCTTGGTAAGTAAAGGTGATGGACTTGGCTGACGAACGGTGGTAAGTGCAATGTGCTTGGTAAGTAAAGGTGATGGCGATAACCAAAGAGGTTCCTGTGGACACATCTGGTAAGTGAAGTACAGGCTGACGAATGGTGGTAAGTGCGGGGTGCTTGGTAAGTCAAGGGGGGCTGAGTCGGGTAGAGAGGGCAAATGTGGGTGGAGCCATAATGGGAGGTCAGGTCCAGGGAGCAAGGGAATAGTGGAGAGCACCAGTGAGAGTGGCAGGGCAGCAAGTAGGGTGGAGTTGCAGGGCCAGGGCAGTGTAGGAGAATGAGCCAAGAAGAGGGGTGTGTTGGTTGGGGGTGTAAAAGGTGGATGTGGTGTAGAAGGAGTTAAAAGGCAGAGGCAGTGTAGGAGAAGCAATGGAAGGAGTGCAGAATAAGGAAGGGTTAAGAGAAGAAGGCAAAATCTAGGGGTAAGTGGGAGGAGCCTAGCAGAAATTGTGCCTAACGCTACTGCTACTGCAGTTGATAATGTGAAGCAGTGACCCCTTGCACACTGATGGGATGGCGCTTTTGGTGGGGAACACAAACAATGTTTTGTTGCGCCCTCCCCTTCCCCCCACCTTCCAGATTGGGGGAGCACTAATAGAAGGGGGGTTTTGGTGAGGGGTGCACATTAAATGGGTTGATGGGGAGGCACAGAACGGTGCCACATGTGGACTGTTTTTTGGGGGTACCACACAACCGCACTAAGAGGGTACCCCATAATTGGAAGCGTCATGAGAGAGATTTTAATTGCTTGGCTCCTGCTATTTTTATTGCCCACCACAAGGGGGCACCACACGGGCCAGCTGCGGTTCTGGTAATTAAAAGGTCAACAATCAGCATGTGGTGCCAATCGTGGTGGTTAGGGGGCTTCCCCATGACTTTATTGACCCCTGCGGGGCATGTAAAAAGGTTTATGTGGTGGTTGAATTGAAAGCAGTGGTATGCGGTACTAAAGGAGGGGGCCACTTTGAGAAGTGTACCCCTGTCGTTTGTCAATTGCTCCCCCAAGATAATCCCCGTCACAGGGCGATGCAGTTGACACTACTCATAGGTTTACTATGAGGGTTACGAAGAATCGGGTGTGTGGAGGCCATTTCTTGAGCAGTACCCTCATTTTTAATTGACCCACAAGCAGGGGACACTCAAAAAGGATAATTGGAGTTGTGGCACTGAAAGGGGTTTAAAAGAGGTACAGAAAGAGAAGGAAGGCTTGTTCAGGGTGACACTTGGGGGAGTTGGTATCTGGGCACAAAGGGGCTACTCGCAAAGAGAGAGGATGAAGAGGGTGGAAAGCATGCAGAGATGAGTGCCACAGCACCTGAGAGCCCTAACATGTGGAAGTGCGAAGGGTGGGGGAGTAGGCAAATGAGGCAGAAAGAGGGTACCTGTGTCAAATGATGGTCGGGGCCTAGACATTAATCATGCCATGCAAATAGGCAGCACAACATGGATTGTCAGCGTCTACAGAGTGTTCCAGGTGATGGCCAAGTGCTTTCTGCTCCACTAGATTAGCTATATCATCCACAGAGAGAAAGCCATGAGTTACTGTGAGGAAGATCATGGATGGGCCCGTTGGACAAGCGTACTCTGCGTGTGCTGAGAGGGCTTTTACAGAGTGGTAAGTGACTAGCATTGAGCAGTGGGCATCCAACGTGTCACTGGAGACGGAAGAGAGGCAGAAGCACCGGAGTTACTGAGAGGATGGGAATGGAAGGCAGAGAGAAGAGTTCCTGTGGTCCCTGAGAGGGTTTAAAATGGGTTGGCGCAGTACCAAAGGTGGAGCACTAGCATAGCTGAAGGGGCAGAGAGATAGGATATCAGGAGGACAAGAAAAGGTGTCAGAGTAACACAGGTATGGGGCAACTGGTTCCAGAGTGTGGAGCTCAAAACACAAAGCTGGTGTTAGTTGCAGGACACTGACCATCTTTTGTGTTGTCAGGCCCAATCTGTATTTTCTTTCTCTAGCGTCTTTCTGTCCTGCGGAGGACTGGAGCAAGCTTTCCAAACTCTTTTCTTGGCCTTATCCCTCCGGAGGAAGTGCTTGACATTTCTGGTCTATGGGTATTCCCAAAAAGTGTGCTACTGATAGTGGACATTGATCCTCACTAACGTGGCACATTTGTACACTGTACATGGCAAATCCATCAACCTGAAAAGCATCACACCACGCTTGAAATTTGTGAGATGTGCGGGCCTTATCCCTCTGGGGGAAATGTCCCTCTGTTCCTCACCTTGTACCTGAGTGCGGCCGAGCTGCTGTTCCTCTCCTTTGTATGCACATTTTATGAATCAGGCGACACGCACGCACACTCAATTGCTCAGCAAACATCTATGCTTTGGCCCTACATTGCGACTGTTTCCGTTCCCAATGTCCTCCTTTGCCACAAATACAGGACAATCATTCCTCATTACTCATCCCCTCAGCCGTAGCAGTCCACCACTCTCTGGGACCAGCAAACCTAACATGAACTAGAGAGCCGTCAGCAAGCAGGTTTAAAACCTCTCTCTGCCATTATTGTAATGCTGCTGCCCCCTTGTTGTGCTACAAGGCAACTACAGCAATAGAATGAGATTGGAGAAAAGGCTGTCCTATGCAAATATGTCCCTTGATGCTTAGCACGTGCCGAGACTGTCTACTGACTTCCTCCCTGACTCGGTCTCCAACGCATGGTCTTCTGCATGATTTTAATGTTGCCAATCTGTCTTAGGCTAAGGAATTTGGCACTCGAAAGACACACATATGGAAGCCACCCTGATTTAGCAGGGTCCCTATTTGCCTGCAGCCTGCCTCTATATAGAAGCTGGGCGTTTGGGGGCTTCGAGGGCTCGCTAAAAGGCTACCACCTCAGTCTGACCTGCCAGGCCTGGCTTCGTAGGAAATTGACAGAGGTTGGGCTGTTTGTAGCCACAGTCTAAGCCACAGCTCCAGAGCTGGGCCAGGCCAAGGCCAGGCCCGGTAAGGTCCTGTCAGGCCTCGACCAGACCAGACCAGACTATCCGCCTCCTCCCTTCACCTGGCACAGCAGGCAAGATTGAGGACTTGGGAAACACAGGCCTGACATTGCCCTTGTCTATCGCAATGAAAATTCAAGATGTCCAGCTTCTTCTTGCACCTAATAATGGGAGTTTCTACTGCCTTTATGTTTACCCAGCATTTCATCAAGAGGAATGCAGAATCGGCCTTTATTATTAGTGTAGTGCACAGGCACTCCACACCTAATTTGAGAGACCAGTTTGCAGCAAAAAGAAAAAAAGCGCAGTTATTCAACGTTTTTTACGGTCTCTGTGAGTACTCAGCTATGACCCCAAAGTCACTTTTGCACTCGACAAAGCATCAACTTTAAAGAATAAATTGATAAATTATTACATGGAGATAATGCTTTGCTGCTCCTATTTCACCAACATGATCGAAAAGGGGAGGCTATCAAGAGGGGCAGCATTTGTAGCATTGGGGCACAAGTGCAAAAATAGAATGGCTGAATTTTCCCACAAGTTTTTTCAGGTCAAATCAATGTTACCAATTAAAAAAAAATATGGTGGTGTGTATTCCGAAGCGAAAGGACGGCCATGTAACACCATGCCTCCACTGATGGTACTGGAACCCTTGCAGTAGGGAGGCCTGTGACTCCAAACCGCCATGCCTCGCCTCCAAATTATTGCTCCAGGCTGCACTACCCCTCTGCAGAAGATACTATCAGCAAGATACATGCATCAGCATCATTGCTTATTGGTTCGATTACCCGTGCAAGCATTTGCACATGATGTAGGTAATCTGTGACAGGTTACTGACTCGAAAGCCAGTGTGCTCCAGTGGTTAAGTGCCAGACTTCCAACCGGAGGGTGATTAAGACGGGGCAGCATGTGGAGGTTAGGGCGTCTAGCGAAAACATCAAATGGATGTAATTTTGTTTTTCAAAATGAAAATAATAACACTAAATCAAAAAATAATTGCCATAGATTTTGCCGTTCAGAGATGACCTTGCCTCCACTGCTGGGAATTGAACCCTTGCCTCTTAGGGACCTGCAACACCAAAGGCTGACGACAGTGCCTCTGAGCTACAGCTCCTGCTGACGGTCTTCTGCTGCCACAGAGATTATGAGCAACTTTCCGACCTCGGTCGCATTGCCTATGGGTTCCATTGCCCATGAATGGGTATGGCAGTGATATAGGCTAGCTATGACACGCAACCAACATGAAGGCCAGTGTGCTCCACTGGTTACATCTCAGACCATCAAGCAGAGGGAATTCAAGAGGGGTAGCAGTGGTAGGTTTGGGCCACTAGTTCAAAATAGGGATGAACCAAATGTCCCCTCATTGTTTTCAAATAAATACTACTGAATTTAAAAAAAAGAAGAAATTTCCAGAGATTTTGAATCTAAAAGACAACAAACTGTCAGTTTGGAGCTGGTGGGGGGACTCGAACCCTTGCACTGGAGGGGACTGCCGCACCAAAGACACTTGACACTGCCTCTGAGCTACAGCTTCTGGCTGTTGTGACGCTCTGCAAGAGAACTTACTAGGAACATACAAGCCTCATGCTTGTGGCCCATGGTTTCCATTGCCCATGAAACAGGATGACCATGATATAGGGAAGTCTTGACAGGCAACTGATATGGAATCCAGTGTGGTCTAGTGGGTAAGTTCCTGTCTTCCATCCTGGCGACCAGGGTTCGAGTCCTGATCTCGGCACCAAGGTGATGGCGATAACCAAAGAGGTTCCTGTGGACACATCTGGTAAGTGAAATCAGACATGGACTTGGCTGACGAACGGTGGTAAGTGCAATGTGCTTGGTAAGTAAAGGTGATGGCGATAACCAAAGGGGTTCCTGTGGACACATCTGGTAAGTGAAGTACAGGCTGACGAATGGTGGTAAGTGCGGGGTGCTTGGTAAGTCGAGGGGGGCTGAGTCGGGTAGAGAGGGCAAATGTGGGTGGAGCCATAATGGGAGGTCAGGTCCAGGGAGCAAGGGAATAGTGGAGAGCACCAGTGAGAGTGGCAGGGCAGCAAGTAGGGTGGAGTTGCAGGGCCAGGGCAGTGTAGGAGAATGAGCCAAGAAGAGGGGTGTGTTGGTTGGGGGTGTAAAAGGTGGATGTGGTGTAGAAGGAGTTAAAAGTTAGAGGCAGTGTAGGAGAAGCAATGGAAGGAGTGCAGAATAAGGAAGGGTTAAGAGAAGAAGGCAAAATCTAGGGGTAAGTGGGAGGAGCCTAGCAGAAATTGTGCCTAGCGCTACTGCAGTTGATAATGTGCAGCAATGAAGCAGTGACCCCTTGCACACTGATGGGATGGCGCTTTTGGTGGGGAACACAAACAATGTTTTGTTGCGCCCTCCCCTTCCCCCCACCTTCCAGATTGGGGGAGCACTAATAGAAGGGGGGTTTTGGTGAGGGGTGCACATTAAATGGGTTGATGGGGAGGCACAGAACGGTGCCACATGTGGACTGTTTTTTGGGGGTACCACACAACCGCACTAAGAGGGTACCCCATAATTGGAAGCGTCATGAGAGAGATTTTAATTGCTTGGCTCCTGCTATTTTTATTGCCCACCACAAGGGGGCACCACACGGGCCAGCTGCGGTTCTGGTAATTAAAAGGTCAACAATCAGCATGTGGTGCCAATCGTGGTGGTTAGGGGGCTTCCCCATGACTTTATTGACCCCTGCGGGGCATGTAAAAAGGTTTATGTGGTGGTTGAATTGAAAGCAGTGGTATGCGGTACTAAAGGAGGGGGCCACTTTGAGAAGTGTACCCCTGTCGTTTGTCAATTGCTCCCCCAAGATAATCCCCGTCACAGGGCGATGCAGTTGACACTACTCATAGGTTTACTATGAGGGTTACGAAGAATCGGGTGTGTGGAGGCCATTTCTTGAGCAGTACCCTCATTTTTAATTGACCCACAAGCAGGGGACACTCAAAAAGGATAATTGGAGTTGTGGCACTGAAAGGGGTTTAAAAGAGGTACAGAAAGAGAAGGAAGGCTTGTTCAGGGTGACACTTGGGGGAGTTGGTATCTGGGCACAAAGGGGCTACTCGCAAAGAGAGAGGATGAAGAGGGTGGAAAGCATGCAGAGATGAGTGCCACAGCACCTGAGAGCCCTAACATGTGGAAGTGCGAAGGGTGGGGGAGTAGGCAAATGAGGCAGAAAGAGGGTACCTGTGTCAAATGATGGTCGGGGCCTAGACATTAATCATGCCATGCAAATAGGCAGCACAACATGGATTGTCAGCGTCTACAGAGTGTTCCAGGTGATGGCCAAGTGCTTTCTGCTCCACTAGATTAGCTATATCATCCACAGAGAGAAAGCCATGAGTTACTGTGAGGAAGATCATGGATGGGCCCGTTGGACAAGCGTACTCTGCGTGTGCTGAGAGGGCTTCTACAGAGTGGTAAGTGACTAGCATTGAGCAGTGGGCATCCAACGTGTCACTGGAGACGGAAGAGAGGCAGAAGCACCGGAGTTACTGAGAGGATGGGAATGGAAGGCAGAGAGAAGAGTACCTGTGGTCCCTGAGAGGGTTTAAAATGGGTTGGCGCAGTACCAAAGGTGGAGCACTAGCATAGCTGAAGGGGCAGAGAGATAGGATATCAGGAGGACAAGAAAAGGTGTCAGAGTAACACAGGTATGGGGCAACTGGTTCCAGAGTGTGGAGCTCAAAACACAAAGCTGGTGTTAGTTGCAGGACACTGACCATCTTTTGTGTTGTCAGGCCCAATCTGTATTTTCTTTCTCTAGCGTCTTTCTGTCCTGCGGAGGACTGGAGCAAGCTTTCCAAACTCTTTTCTTGGCCTTATCCCTCCGGAGGAAGTGCTTGACATTTCTGGTCTATGGGTATTCCCAAAAAGTGTGCTACTGATTGTGGACATTGATCCTCACTAACGTGGCACATTTGTACACTGTACATGGCAAATCCATCAACCTGAAAAGCATCACACCACGCTTGAAATTTGTGAGATGTGCGGGCCTTATCCCTCTGGGGGAAATGTCCCTCTGTTCCTCACCTTGTACCTGAGTGCGGCCGAGCTGCTGTTCCTCTCCTTTGTATGCACATTTTATGAATCAGGTGACACGCACGCACACTCAATTGCTCAGCAAACATCTATGCTTTGGCCCTACATTGCGACTGTTTCCGTTCCCAATGTCCTCCTTTGCCACAAATACAGGACAATCATTCCTCATTACTCATCCCCTCAGCCGTAGCAGTCCACCACTCTCTGGGACCAGCAAACCTAACATGAACTAGAGAGCCGTCAGCAAGCAGGTTTAAAACCTCTCTCTGCCATTATTGTAATGCTGCTGCCCCCTTGTTGTGCTACAAGGCAACTACAGCAATAGAATGAGATTGGAGAAAAGGCTGTCCTATGCAAATATGTCCCTTGATGCTTAGCACGTGCCGAGACTGTCTACTGACTTCCTCCCTGACTCGGTCTCCAACGCATGGTCTTCTGCATGATTTTAATGTTGCCAATCTGTCTTAGGCTAAGGAATTTGGCACTCGAAAGACACACATATGGAAGCCACCCTGATTTAGCAGGGTCCCTATTTGCCTGCAGCCTGCCTCTATATAGAAGCTGGGCGTTTGGGGGCTTCGAGGGCTCGCTTAAAGGCTACCACCTCAGTCTGACCTGCCAGGCCTGGCTTCGTAGGAAATTGACAGAGGTTGGGCTGTTTGTAGCCACAGTCTAAGCCACAGCTCCAGAGCTGGGCCAGGCCAAGGCCAGGCCCGGTAAGGTCCTGTCAGGCCTCGACCAGACCAGACCAGACCAGACTATCCGCCTCCTCCCTTCACCTGGCACAGCAGGCAAGATTGAGGACTTGGGAAACACAGGCCTGACATTGCCCTTGTCTATCGCAATGAAAATTCAAGATGTCCAGCTTCTTCTTGCACCTAATAATGGGAGTTTCTACTGCCTTTATGTTTACCCAGCATTTCATCAAGAGGAATGCAGAATCGGCCTTTATTATTAGTGTAGTGCACAGGCACTCCACACCTAATTTGAGAGACCAGTTTGCAGCAAAAAGAAAAAAAGCGCAGTTATTCAACGTTTTTTACGGTCTCTGTGAGTACTCAGCTATGACCCCAAAGTCACTATTGCACTCGACAAAGCATCAACTTTAAAGAATAAATTGATAAATTATTACATGGAGATAATGCTTTGCTGCTCCTATTTCACCAACATGATCGAAAAGGGGAGGCTATCAAGAGGGGCAGCATTTGTAGCATTGGGGCACAAGTGCAAAAATAGAATGGCTGAATTTTCCCACAAGTTTTTTCAGGTCAAATCAATGTTACCAATTAAAAAAAAATATGTTGGTGTGTATTCCGAAGCGAAAGGACGGCCATGTAACACCATGCCTCCACTGATGGTACTGGAACCCTTGCAGTAGGGAGGCCTGTGACTCCAAACCGCCATGCCTCGCCTCCAAATTATTGCTCCAGGCTGCACTACCCCTCTGCAGAAGATACTATCAGCAAGATACATGCATCAGCATCATTGCTTATTGGTTCGATTACCCGTGCAAGCATTTGCACATGATGTAGGTAATCTGTGACAGGTTACTGACTCGAAAGCCAGTGTGCTCCAGTGGTTAAGTGCCAGACTTCCAACCGGAGGGTGATTAAGACGGGGCAGCATGTGGAGGTTAGGGCGTCTAGCGAAAACATCAAATGGATGTAATTTTGTTTTTCAAAATGAAAATAATAACACTAAATCAAAAAATAATTGCCATAGATTTTGCCGTTCAGAGATGACCTTGCCTCCACTGCTGGGAATTGAACCCTTGCCTCTTAGGGACCTGCAACACCAAAGGCTGACGACAGTGCCTCTGAGCTACAGCTCCTGCTGAAGTTCTTCTGCTGCCACAGAGATTATGAGCAACTTTCCGACCTCGGTCGCATTGCCTATGGGTTCCATTGCCCATGAATGGGTATGGCAGTGATATAGGCTAGCTATGACACGCAACCAACATGAAGGCCAGTGTGCTCCACTGGTTACATCTCAGACCATCAAGCAGAGGGAATTCAAGAGGGGTAGCAGTGGTAGGTTTGGGCCACTAGTTCAAAATAGGGATGAACCAAATGTCCCCTCATTGTTTTCAAATAAATACTACTGAATTTAAAAAAAAGAAGAAATTTCCAGAGATTTTGAATCTAAAAGACAACAAACTGTCAGTTTGGAGCTGGTGGGGGGACTCGAACCCTTGCACTGGAGGGGACTGCCGCACCAAAGACACTTGACACTGCCTCTGAGCTACAGCTTCTGGCTGTTGTGACGCTCTGCAAGAGAACTTACTAGGAACATACAAGCCTCATGCTTGTGGCCCATGGTTTCCATTGCCCATGAAACAGGATGACCATGATATAGGGAAGTCTTGACAGGCAACTGATATGGAATCCAGTGTGGTCTAGTGGGTAAGTTCCTGTCTTCCATCCTGGCGACCAGGGTTCGAGTCCTGATCTCGGCACCAAGGTGATGGCGATAACCAAAGAGGTTCCTGTGGACACATCTGGTAAGTGAAATCAGACATGGACTTGGCTGACGAACGGTGGTAAGTGCAATGTGCTTGGTAAGTAAAGGTGATGGCGATAACCAAAGAGGTTCCTGTGGACACATCTGGTAAGTGAAGTACAGGCTGACGAATGGTGGTAAGTGCGGGGTGCTTGGTAAGTCAAGGGGGGCTGAGTCGGGTAGAGAGGGCAAATGTGGGTGGAGCCATAATGGGAGGTCAGGTCCAGGGAGCAAGGGAATAGTGGAGAGCACCAGTGAGAGTGGCAGGGCAGCAAGTAGGGTGGAGTTGCAGGGCCAGGGCAGTGTAGGAGAATGAGCCAAGAAGAGGGGTGTGTTGGTTGGGGGTGTAAAAGGTGGATGTGGTGTAGAAGGAGTTAAAAGTTAGGGGCAGAGGCAGTGTAGGAGAAGCAATGGAAGGAGTGCAGAATAAGGAAGGGTTAAGAGAAGAAGGCAAAATCTAGGGGTAAGTGGGAGGAGCCTAGCAGAAATTGTGCCTAACGCTACTGCTACTGCAGTTGATAATGTGAAGCAGTGACCCCTTGCACACTGATGGGATGGCGCTTTTGGTGGGGAACACAAACAATGTTTTGTTGCGCCCTCCCCTTCCCCCCACCTTCCAGATTGGGGGAGCACTAATAGAAGGGGGGTTTTGGTGAGGGGTGCACATTAAATGGGTTGATGGGGAGGCACAGAACGGTGCCACATGTGGACTGTTTTTTGGGGGTACCACACAACCGCACTAAGAGGGTACCCCATAATTGGAAGCGTCATGAGAGAGATTTTAATTGCTTGGCTCCTGCTATTTTTATTGCCCACCACAAGGGGGCACCACACGGGCCAGCTGCGGTTCTGGTAATTAAAAGGTCAACAATCAGCATGTGGTGCCAATCGTGGTGGTTAGGGGGCTTCCCCATGACTTTATTGACCCCTGCGGGGCATGTAAAAAGGTTTATGTGGTGGTTGAATTGAAAGCAGTGGTATGCGGTACTAAAGGAGGGGGCCACTTTGAGAAGTGTACCCCTGTCGTTTGTCAATTGCTCCCCCAAGATAATCCCCGTCACAGGGCGATGCAGTTGACACTACTCATAGGTTTACTATGAGGGTTACGAAGAATCGGGTGTGTGGAGGCCATTTCTTGAGCAGTACCCTCATTTTTAATTGACCCACAAGCAGGGGACACTCAAAAAGGATAATTGGAGTTGTGGCACTGAAAGGGGTTTAAAAGAGGTACAGAAAGAGAAGGAAGGCTTGTTCAGGGTGACACTTGGGGGAGTTGGTATCTGGGCACAAAGGGGCTACTCGCAAAGAGAGAGGATGAAGAGGGTGGAAAGCATGCAGAGATGAGTGCCACAGCACCTGAGAGCCCTAACATGTGGAAGTGCGAAGGGTGGGGGAGTAGGCAAATGAGGCAGAAAGAGGGTACCTGTGTCAAATGATGGTCGGGGCCTAGACATTAATCATGCCATGCAAATAGGCAGCACAACATGGATTGTCAGCGTCTACAGAGTGTTCCAGGTGATGGCCAAGTGCTTTCTGCTCCACTAGATTAGCTATATCATCCACAGAGAGAAAGCCATGAGTTACTGTGAGGAAGATCATGGATGGGCCCGTTGGACAAGCGTACTCTGCGTGTGCTGAGAGGGCTTTTACAGAGTGGTAAGTGACTAGCATTGAGCAGTGGGCATCCAACGTG
>NW_028187717.1:0-73000 GCF_964204655.1 Triturus cristatus
ATGACAATTCAGGTGGCAATGTATTCTTTGACAAGTACATCGGGGAAATCACTTCCTTACCCAATGTAATTTGTACTCCTGATGGAGAACAATATAGCGTTGCATGCAATCTTTTTAACAAATCCAACCCTAACAGATTTTCACCACAACCTGTCGTTAGGATGAGGGGTGCTTTTAACTCACAAGGTCCAACAGAAAGTGGCAAAGGACTAGAAATCGTGTTCCTAACCGGGGCGCCAGAAAAACCTACTGAAACATTCATTTCGCCAGACAAAGGCGCGCCAGGGAGTTTTGAATGCATAATTGAACTCTTTGCAGCACCAGTGTCCAGCAGAAAGGGCTCTGTTACACCTGCTGTGGTCACCTTAACATACGGTCCACTCTGATCCACTGGCACTGAAACAACTCCCTCTCTCTGTCTATGGCTGTCCTAGTAATCATTACCTTCCATATTGTCGTCTTCTGCATAATAATCATTATTATAGTACTGAGCTGTATTACCAGTAGCATTGGCTTGCTGATCAAAGCTATTTATCGTATTTTGAGGCGGAAGAGGACGCGCGTTCTGGGGAACGTTTCCACGCCCTCTACCTCTAGGAGCTTGCTGACCACCTCTACCTCTTGCGCCATACACATTATTAGTACGCTGCAACAATTTAGGACAACTATACTTAAAATGACCTTCCTCTCTACAATACGAACATTGATTGGGACCTACAGGAACACGCGGTTGGGAATACTCGAACCTTTGCATGTTTCTCTGAAACTGTTGAGGTTGCTGATAATTATTCTGGCCACCACGTGGTGGGTAGGCCTGTTGTAATAGAACCTTCGTCTTTAATTCTTTCGTTTTCTTGTCTGCTCTATCTTTCTCATCCTTATCTCTATTTTCGTAATACTGTGCAGTAGCCAGTATTTGCGCTGATGAGGAGACAGCCCAAGAACTCTCTGAATCTTTTAACTTCTTACACAACTCGGGAAGCAAATTATGCACAAATTTATCCACAAATAATCGTTGACCACCTTCAGTGCTCATATCTTGACCACTGTGGTCAATAAATGTTTCTTCAAACCTTGTAAAGAAATCAGACACTTTCTTTTGCTTACACGCAGACAATTTATCCCAATTCACACGCATCACGGGCATTAAAGTCTTCATGAAAGTGATAATTCCAGGGAGTTCTGCTACCAAAGGGTCAGGCTTGGCACCACCATCTTGTCTAGTGTCCGCAGCAATGATATTAGCCCATGTGCCCCCTAGTTCTGCAGCATGATCTGTATTACGAATGGATCCCCATAAAGGCTGTGGAACAACATTCCCGAACAACATATCTATGTCAGCTAGATTCATGACACACGATTCTGCAGTCTGTGATAACTCCTTATAATATCCTGCAGGGTTTTTACGGGGGTCAGGCAATGTCTGCTTAAGCGCTAACACCTCAGAACGCTTCCATGGGACATGTACCCAAACACGCTGAAAATGAGCTGGAACAGGCGGGTTAGCATTTGCATCAGCAGGTCTCCAAACTGGAGGAACCTCACGCATCGGATATTGGCGCGCTTTTACCTTTTTTCCCCACAGGGAATTCTTGTTCGAACAATGATTGTTGACAATCATCATTCCTGAAGGACAGTAAAGTCGCAACTGCTTTATCTATGTCGGGACCCACAATTGTACCCGTTCCAAAATCAAATCGCACCCGACACAACCCCTGCGGGATTGTGTTTGAACCATGATCTTCCAATTCCTCACAGAGGAATTCACACATTTCGGGGCATCCCATTGGTGAAAAACATTAACGACTGACTCCACATCATAGAGTGAAGAAAAAACGATCCACCTACGTGCCATATGGTCTAATACCTCCTTTTCTTCAGAATCAGGCAGCTGACTACGCAACTGCTTACGTTGTAAACCAGGGGTCATACTAGATGACCCAAAGAGAGGCGACATTAAACTAGTAACCACATTAGCTAGTCGTTGACGTGCAGAAGGAGTAGTTGAGGCGAAAGCGGGGGGAAAGACAGAGGGAAGAAAAGCGGGTGCAGATACAGGTACAGGGGCAGTGTTAGGAAGAGCGCCAAGGGAGGCAGCTGATGTACCAGGCAAAGTCGCAGGAAGCGCGGGGGCAACAGGTAACAAAACTGGCGGCCCTTGAGAGGGCTGCACTGTAGGGATAGGAGCCAGCTGAGGAGGAGCTGGCGGCTGTGGGAAGGTTTGCGGCACATTAACTGGAGGCTGCACATTTACAAGCTGTGGAGGCGCTGTGGCATTTTGCGCATACGGGGGTGGCGAACTTAGCAAATGGGACATTAGGGAATCTTTCTCTTTCTCTTTTGACTCATCCTGTGGAAGGGGTGACAAAACTGGGTAACATTTATCGATCCCTAGTTTGAGCTGTCTATGTAACTACTCATTCATTTGTTCCTCCTCATTATCTTTAAATTGCACAGCTGCTTGCATCATTGACATACCTTTTTCTCTCTTATTCCTTTTTGCTAGCTTAATTTCCTTCTGTTTGGCTTCCTTTCGCCATAGGCGGAAAGAATCAAACATCGCCGGCCGGGCTTTCTTTTTAAATAATTTAACTTCCAAATTATCTAAGATATCTGTATCGAAAACTACCATTTTGGGGCCATTTTAAAACACCGTCCTTTCTGGTGTAACGGATCCATACTTCATTATATGCGATGGGGCCCACGCCATGTTTTACATAAAGCTCATAAGTTGGAGTTCCAATTGGAGGAACCGGACACGAATCCTCTAATTGGGAATCCCTTTTACAACCCAAACAAAAGAATCTTCCAAATACACTAGAACCAGGCATCTTCGCTCACTAGTCTAGTTTCAAACTTCAAAGGATTATCGAATACGATAGTCTCGTGAATACACGAGTCCTCTGGCTTTGGCACTTGCAAGTTCCAAATCAAAGCGATCCCGAAGGATACCAAAAATCCCGAAGGATACCAAACAAACTGGGAGACGCTCCACTTATACTTAACTGAGGTATCGATGATCGATGGCGTCACCAGAAGACTCTCTCAATTGTTTCGCTCTACCAAATCTTCAAGGGTCCAAAACAGGGCGATTAATCAGGGCAGCAGTCCTTCGTAGCCGTCGGGACGCGGAGAACCTCGCAGAAAAGACTTTCGGACCACGTCGACATGCAGGGGTCGATGAAGTGGCGGCCTTCCTGCGGAATTTCCACACGAAGCTCCTCACGAACCTCTGGCTTGGACCGGTACAGCTGAAATCGCCCCGAGTTGGGCGCCAACTGAAGTACTGGGTTTTTAAAACCCAGCGGTGCAGGGGAACACACCCTAAGACTTCGAGTTCTTCCTGTTTCAGACCCACAGAAACACAGAGTCTTCTAGGTGAAGTCAAAGATCGTATTTATTGGCTGCAGACCAATTACAGGTATCCGAGAAGTACAACACAATGTATGTTCTCAGGAGACTGCTTCCACTTACAGAAACGGCCTTCTCCTTATATACAAAATATCATGCTTCAGGCACACATTCCTCGTTTTACGATATGGTCATTCATATGTATTCATTACAAACGAAAAGGCAGAGTCATGATGACCATCCCACATTCCAGTTCGGCCAGCCCACAATTATTTACCCAGCGAGGTTCAGATCCCTCGTCAGATATCGGCAGACCCCAATAAACACGGGCACCTCCTGTTTGTAAAACAAGCCATAAAGCAGGAAGAGTAGGGTGTGAAAGAGATTAGCCGGAGGCTTGTGTGGGATGAAAAGGCTTTATGGTGTGTCAAACCCTGATGCTAATCATAGGTGGCCGTAGGACGGGGAGCTCGTGGGACAGGACTGACCTGGGGCGGTGGAGCCAAGTCGCATAGGTCACAGAGAAGTCAATGGAAGGCACATGTGTTCTCAAGGCCCGTACTTGTCCTTAATGTGTAGCCTATGTGAGGGCAACCATAAGATGGCCACCGCTCCAAGATGGAACCCACGAAGTCAATGTGTAATATCGTATACAAAGTGCATTTATCGATAAAACGTTATGCAAAGCACTTGTACATACTGCATTGGCCATTCGTGGTTCGCTGATACCGGAATAGGCAGGGTAGGGCCCTGCCTCCTACGCGGTCCCAAATTTCAAAGTACCACAGACAGACCATGAACTGAAGTAATGGTACTCAGTAAATGGCCACCTCCAGGCCACGTGAGGAGGAACCTGCAAGTTATGACAGGCAATGAACAGAAATAATGATACTCAGTGAATGGCCACCTCCAGAAGAGGAACCTGCAACCGATGACCGGCAATAAACTGAAGTAATGGTACTCAGTGAATGTGCACCGCCAGGCCACCAGAGGAGGAACCTGCAAGTTGTGACAGTCAATGAACTGAAGTAATGATACTCAGTGAATGGCAACCTCCAGGCCACCAGAGGAGGAACCTGCAAGTGATGACAGGCCTTGAACTGAAGTAATGGTACTCAGTGAATGGCCACCTTCAGGCCACCAGAGGAGGAACCTGCAATTTACGACAGGCCGTGAACTGAAGTAATGGTACTCAGTGAATGGCCACCTCCAGACCTCCAGAAGAGGAACCTGCAAGTTATGACAGACCATGAACTGAAGTAATGGTACTCAGTGAATGGCCACCTCCAGGCCAACAGAGGAAGAACCTGCAAGTGATGACAGGCCATGAACTGAAATATTGGTACTCAGTGAATGTCCATCTCCAGGCCACCAGAGAAGGAACCTGCAAGTTATGACAGGCAATGAACTAAGGTAATGGTACTCAGTGAATGGCCACCTCCAGGCCACCAGAGGAGGAACCTGCAAGTGCTGACAGGCCGTTAACTGAAGTAATGGTACTCAGTGAATGGCCACCTCCAGGCCACCAGAGGAGGAACCTGCAAGTTACGACAGGCCATGAACTAAAGTAATGGTACTCAGGGAATGGCCAAAGCCAGACCTCCAGAAGAGGAACCTGCAAGTTACGACAGACCACGAACTGAAGTGATGGTACTCAGTGAATGGCCACCTCCAGGCCACGTGAGGAGGAACCTGCAAGTTATGACAGGCAATGAACAGAAATAATGGTACTCAGTGAATGGCCACCTCCAGAAGAGGAACCTGCAAGCGATGACCGGCAATAAACTGAAGTAATGGTACTCAGTGAACGTGCACCGCCAGGCCACCAGAGGAGGAACCTGCAAGTTGTGACAGTCAATGAACTAAAGTAATGGTACTCAGCGAATGACCTATTCCAGGCCACCAAAGGAGGAGCCTGCAAGTGATGACAGGCAATGAACTGAAGTAATGGTACTCAGTGAATGTCCACGGCCAGGCCACCAGAGGAAGAACCTGAAAGTGATGACAGACCATGAACTGAAATAATGGTCCTCAGTGAAAGTCCACTGCCAGGCCACCAGAGGAGGAACCTGCAAGTTATGACAGACCATGAAGTGTAGTAATGGTACTCAGTGAATGTCCACCTCCAGACGAGGAACCTGCAAGTTATGACAGACCATGAACTGAAGTAATGGTACTCAGTGAATGTCCACCGCCAGGCCACCAGAGGAGGAACCTGCAAGTGATGACAGGCCATGAACTGAAGTAATGGTACTCAGTGAATGGCCACCTCCAGACCTCAAGAAGAGGAACCTGCAAGTTACGACAGACCATGAACTGAAGTAATGGTACTCAGTGAATGGCCACCTCCAGGCCACCAGAGGAGGAACCTGCAAGTGATGACAGGCCGTGAACCGAAGTAATGGTACTCAGTGAATGGCCACCTCCAGACCTCCAGAAGAGGAACCTTCAAGTTATGACAGACCATGAACTGAAGTAATGGTACTCAGCAAATGGCCACCTCCAGGCAACAAGAGGAGGAACCTGCAAGTAATGACAGGCCGTGAACTGAAGTAATGGTACTCAGTGAATGGCCACCTCCAGGCAACCAGAGGAGGAACCTGCCAGTGATGTCAGGCCGTAAACTGAAGTAATGGTACTCAGTGAATGGCCACCTCCAGGCAAACAGAGGAGGAACCTGCCAGTGATGTCAGGCCGTGAACTGAAGTAATGGTACTCAGTGAATGGCCACCTCCAGAAGAGGAACCTGCAAACGATGACCGGCAATGAACTGAAGTAATGGTACTCAGTGAATGTGCACCGCCAGACCACCAGAGGAGGAACCTGAAAGTTATGACAGGCAATGAACTGATGTAATGGTCCTCAGTGATTGGCCACCTCCAGGCCACCAGAGGAGGAACCTGCAAGTTATGTCAGGCAATGAACTGAAGTAATGGTACTCAGTGAATGGCCACCTCCAGGCCACCAGAGGAGGAACCTGCAAGTTATGACAGGTAATGAACTGAAGTAATGGTACTAAGTGAATGGCCACCTCCAGGCAACCAGAGGAGGAACCTGCAAGTGATGTCAGGTCGTGAACTGAAGTAATGGTACTCAGTGAATGGCCACCTCCAGAAGAGGAACCTGCAAGCGATGACCAGCAATGAACTGAAGTAATGATACTCAGTGAATGTGCACCGCCAGGCCAACAGAGGAGGAACCTGCAAGTTATGACAGGCAATGAACTGAAGTAATGGTACTCAGTGAATGACCTATTCCAGGCCACCAAAGGAGGAACCTGCAAGTGATGACAGGCAATGAACTGAAGTAATGGTACTCAGTGAACGTCCACCGCCAGGCCACCAGAGGAGGAACCTGAAAGTTATGACAGACCATGAACTGAAGTAATGGTACTCAGTGAATGGCCACCTCCAGGCCACCAGAGGAGGAACCTGCAAGTTATGACAGACCATGAACTGTAGTAATGGTACTCAGTGAATGTCCACCTCCAGACGAGGAACCTGCAAGTTATGACAGACCATGAACTGAAGTAATGGTACTCAGTGAATGTCCACCGCCAGGCCACCAGAGGAGGAACCTGCAAGTGATGACAGGCCATGAACTGAAGTAATGGTACTCAGTGAAGGGCCACCTCCAGACCTCAAGAAGAGGAACCTGCAAGTTACGACAGACCATGAACTGAAGTAATGGTACTCAGTGAATGGCCACCTCCAGGCCACCAGAGGAGGAACCTGCAAGTGATGACAGGCCGTGAACCGAAGTAATGGTACTCAGTGAATGGCCACCTCCAGACCTCCAGAAGAGGAACCTTCAAGTTATGACAGACCATGAACTGAAGTAATGGTACTCAGCGAATGGCCACCTCCAGGCCACCAGAGGAGGAACCTGCAAGTGATGACAGGCCGTGAATTGAAGTAATGGTACTCAGTGAATGGCCACCTCCAGGCAACCAGAGGAGGAACCTGCCAGTGATGTCAGGCCGTGAACTGAAGTAATGGTACTCAGTGAATGGCCACCTACAGAAGAGGAACCTGCAAACGATGACCGGCAATGACCTGAAGTAATGGTACTCAGTGAATGTGCACCGCCAGACCACCAGAGGAGGAACCTGCAAGTTATGACAGGCAATGAACTGATGTAATGGTCCTCAGTGAATGGCCACCTCCAGGCCACCAGAGGAGGAACCTGCAAGTTATGTCAGGCAATGAACTGAAGTAATGGTACTCAGTGAATGGCCACCTCCAGGCCACCAGAGGAGGAACCTGCAAGTTATGACAGGTAATGAACTGAAGTAATGGTACTCAGTGAATGGCCACCTCCAGGCAACCAGAGGAGGAACCTGCAAGTGATGTCAGGTCGTGAACTGAAGTAATGGTACTCAGTGAATGGCCACCTCCAGAAGAGGAACCTGCAAGCGATGACCAGCAATGAACTGAAGTAATGGTATTCAGTGAATGTGCACCGCCAGGCCACCAGAGGAGGAACCTGCAAGTTATGACAGGCAATGAACTGAAGTAATGGTACTCAGTGAATGACCTATTCCAGGCCACCAAAGGAGGAACCTGCAAGTGATGACAGGCAATGAACTGAAGTAATGGTACTCAGTGAACATCCACCGCCAGGCCACCAGAGGAGGAACCTGAAAGTTATGACAGACCATGAACTGAAGTAATGGTACTCAGTGAATGGCCACCTCCAGGCCACCAGAGGAGGAACCTGCAAGTTATGACAGACCATGAACTGAAGTAATGGTACTCAGTGAATGTCCACCTCAGGGAATGGCCACAACCATACCTCCAGAAGAGGAACCTGCAAGTTACGACAGACCATGAACTGAAGTAATGGTACTCAGTGAATGGCCACCTCCAGGCCACGTGAGGAGGAGCCTGCAAGTTATGACAGGCAATGAACAGAAAGAATGGTACTCAGTGAATGGCCACCTCCAGAAGAGGAACCTGCAAGCGATGACCAGCAATGAACTGAAGTAATGGTATTCAGTGAATGTGCACCGCCAGGCCACCAGAGGAGGAACCTGCAAGTTATGACAGGCAAAGAACTGAAGTAATGGTACTCAGTGAATGACCTATTCCAGGCAACCAGAGGAGGAACCTGCCAGTGATGTCAGGCCGTAAACTGAAGTAATGGTACTCAGTGAATGGCCACCTCCAGGCAAACAGAGGAGGAACCTGCCAGTGATGTCAGGCCGTGAACTGAAGTAATGGTACTCAGTGAATGGCCACCTCCAGAAGAGGAACCTGCAAACGATGACCGGCAATGAACTGAAGTAATGGTACTCAGTGAATGTGCACCGCCAGACCACCAGAGGAGGAACCTGAAAGTTATGACAGGCAATGAACTGATGTAATGGTCCTCAGTGATTGGCCACCTCCAGGCCACCAGAGGAGGAACCTGCAAGTTATGTCAGGCAATGAACTGAAGTAATGGTACTCAGTGAATGGCCACCTCCAGGCCACCAGAGGAGGAACCTGCAAGTTATGACAGGTAATGAACTGAAGTAATGGTACTAAGTGAATGGCCACATCCAGGCAACCAGAGGAGGAACCTGCAAGTGATGTCAGGTCGTGAACTGAAGTAATGGTACTCAGTGAATGGCCACCTCCAGAAGAGGAACCTGCAAGCGATGACCAGCAATGAACTGAAGTAATGATACTCAGTGAATGTGCACCGCCAGGCCAACAGAGGAGGAACCTGCAAGTTATGACAGGCAATGAACTGAAGTAATGGTACTCAGTGAATGACCTATTCCAGGCCACCAAAGGAGGAACCTGCAAGTGATGACAGGCAATGAACTGAAGTAATGGTACTCAGTGAACGTCCACCGCCAGGCCACCAGAGGAGGAACCTGAAAGTTATGACAGACCATGAACTGAAGTAATGGTACTCAGTGAATGGCCACCTCCAGGCCACCAGAGGAGGAACCTGCAAGTAATGACAGACCATGAACTGTAGTAATGGTACTCAGTGAATGTCCACCTCCAGACGAGGAACCTGCAAGTTATGACAGACCATGAACTGAAGTAATGGTACTCAGTGAATGTCCACCGCCAGGCCACCAGAGGAGGAACCTGCAAGTGATGACAGGCCATGAACTGAAGTAATGGTACTCAGTGAAGGGCCACCTCCAGACCTCAAGAAGAGGAACCTGCAAGTTACGACAGACCATGAACTGAAGTAATGGTACTCAGTGAATGGCCACCTCCAGGCCACCAGAGGAGGAACCTGCAAGTGATGACAGGCCGTGAACCGAAGTAATGGTACTCAGTGAATGGCCACCTCCAGACCTCCAGAAGAGGAACCTTCAAGTTATGACAGACCATGAACTGAAGTAATGGTACTCAGCGAATGGCCACCTCCAGGCCACCAGAGGAGGAACCTGCAAGTGATGACAGGCCGTGAATTGAAGTAATGGTACTCAGTGAATGGCCACCTCCAGGCAACCAGAGGAGGAACCTGCCAGTGATGTCAGGCCGTGAACTGAAGTAATGGTACTCAGTGAATGGCCACCTACAGAAGAGGAACCTGCAAACGATGACCGGCAATGACCTGAAGTAATGGTACTCAGTGAATGTGCACCGCCAGACCACCAGAGGAGGAACCTGCAAGTTATGACAGGCAATGAACTGATGTAATGGTCCTCAGTGAATGGCCACCTCCAGGCCACCAGAGGAGGAACCTGCAAGTTATGTCAGGCAATGAACTGAAGTAATGGTACTCAGTGAATGGCCACCTCCAGGCCACCAGAGGAGGAACCTGCAAGTTATGACAGGTAATGAACTGAAGTAATGGTACTCAGTGAATGGCCACCTCCAGGCAACCAGAGGAGGAACCTGCAAGTGATGTCAGGTCGTGAACTGAAGTAATGGTACTCAGTGAATGGCCACCTCCAGAAGAGGAACCTGCAAGCGATGACCAGCAATGAACTGAAGTAATGGTATTCAGTGAATGTGCACCGCCAGGCCACCAGAGGAGGAACCTGCAAGTTATGACAGGCAATGAACTGAAGTAATGGTACTCAGTGAATGACCTATTCCAGGCCACCAAAGGAGGAACCTGCAAGTGATGACAGGCAATGAACTGAAGTAATGGTACTCAGTGAACATCCACCGCCAGGCCACCAGAGGAGGAACCTGAAAGTTATGACAGACCATGAACTGAAGTAATGGTACTCAGTGAATGGCCACCTCCAGGCCACCAGAGGAGGAACCTGCAAGTTATGACAGACCATGAACTGAAGTAATGGTACTCAGTGAATGTCCACCTCAGGGAATGGCCACAACCATACCTCCAGAAGAGGAACCTGCAAGTTACGACAGACCATGAACTGAAGTAATGGTACTCAGTGAATGGCCACCTCCAGGCCACGTGAGGAGGAGCCTGCAAGTTATGACAGGCAATGAACAGAAAGAATGGTACTCAGTGAATGGCCACCTCCAGAAGAGGAACCTGCAAGCGATGACCAGCAATGAACTGAAGTAATGGTATTCAGTGAATGTGCACCGCCAGGCCACCAGAGGAGGAACCTGCAAGTTATGACAGGCAAAGAACTGAAGTAATGGTACTCAGTGAATGACCTATTCCAGGCAACCAGAGGAGGAACCTGCCAGTGATGTCAGGCCGTAAACTGAAGTAATGGTACTCAGTGAATGGCCACCTCCAGGCAAACAGAGGAGGAACCTGCCAGTGATGTCAGGCCGTGAACTGAAGTAATGGTACTCAGTGAATGGCCACCTCCAGAAGAGGAACCTGCAAACGATGACCGGCAATGAACTGAAGTAATGGTACTCAGTGAATGTGCACCGCCAGACCACCAGAGGAGGAACCTGAAAGTTATGACAGGCAATGAACTGATGTAATGGTCCTCAGTGATTGGCCACCTCCAGGCCACCAGAGGAGGAACCTGCAAGTTATGTCAGGCAATGAACTGAAGTAATGGTACTCAGTGAATGGCCACCTCCAGGCCACCAGAGGAGGAACCTGCAAGTTATGACAGGTAATGAACTGAAGTAATGGTACTAAGTGAATGGCCACCTCCAGGCAACCAGAGGAGGAACCTGCAAGTGATGTCAGGTCGTGAACTGAAGTAATGGTACTCAGTGAATGGCCACCTCCAGAAGAGGAACCTGCAAGCGATGACCAGCAATGAACTGAAGTAATGATACTCAGTGAATGTGCACCGCCAGGCCAACAGAGGAGGAACCTGCAAGTTATGACAGGCAATGAACTGAAGTAATGGTACTCAGTGAATGACCTATTCCAGGCCACCAAAGGAGGAACCTGCAAGTGATGACAGGCAATGAACTGAAGTAATGGTACTCAGTGAACGTCCACCGCCAGGCCACCAGAGGAGGAACCTGAAAGTTATGACAGACCATGAACTGAAGTAACGGTACTCAGTGAATGGCCACCTCCAGGCCACCAGAGGAGGAACCTGCAAGTTATGACAGACCATGAACTGTAGTAATGGTACTCAGTGAATGTCCACCTCCAGACAAGGAACCTGCAAGTTATGACAGACCATGAACTGAAGTAATGGTACTCAGTGAATGTCCACCGCCAGGCCACCAGAGGAGGAACCTGCAAGTGATGACAGGCCATGAACTGAAGTAATGGTACTCAGTGAAGGGCCACCTCCAGACCTCAAGAAGAGGAACCTGCAAGTTACGACAGACCATGAACTGAAGTAATGGTACTCAGTGAATGGCCACCTCCAGGCCACCAGAGGAGGAACCTGCAAGAGATGACAGGCCGTGAACCGAAGTAATGGTACTCAGTGAATGGCCACCTCCAGACCTCCAGAAGAGGAACCTTCAAGTTATGACAGACCATGAACTGAAGTAATGGTACTCAGCGAATGGCCACCTCCAGGCCACCAGAGGAGGAACCTGCAAGTGATGACAGGCCGTGAATTGAAGTAATGGTACTCAGTGAATGGCCACCTCCAGGCAACCAGAGGAGGAACCTGCCAGTGATGTCAGGCCGTGAACTGAAGTAATGGTACTCAGTGAATGGCCACCTACAGAAGAGGAACCTGAAAACGATGACCGGCAATGACCTGAAGTAATGGTACTCAGTGAATGTGCACCGCCAGACCACCAGAGGAGGAACCTGCAAGTTATGACAGGCAATGAACTGATGTAATGGTCCTCAGTGAATGGCCACCTCCAGGCCACCAGAGGAGGAACCTGCAAGTTATGTCAGGCAATGAACTGAAGTAATGGTACTCAGTGAATGGCCACCTCCAGGCCACCAGAGGAGGAACCTGCAAGTGATGACAGGCAATGAACTGAAGTAATGGTACTCAGTGAACATCCACCGCCAGGCCACCAGAGGAGGAACCTGAAAGTTATGACAGACCATGAACTGAAGTAATGGTACTCAGTGAATGGCCACCTGCAGGCCACCAGAGGAGGAACCTGCAAGTTATGACAGACCATGAACTGAAGTAATGGTACTCAGTGAATGTCCACCTCAGGGAATGGCCACAACCATACCTCCAGAAGAGGAACCTGCAAGTTACGACAGACCATGAACTGAAGTAATGGTACTCAGTGAATGGCCACCTCCAGGCCACGTGAGGAGGAGCCTGCAAGTTATGACAGGCAATGAACAGAAAGAATGGTACTCAGTGAATGGCCACCTCCAGAAGAGGAACCTGCAAGCGATGACCAGCAATGAACTGAAGTAATGGTATTCAGTGAATGTGCACCGCCAGGCCACCAGAGGAGGAACCTGCAAGTTATGACAGGCAAAGAACTGAAGTAATGGTACTCAGTGAATGACCTATTCCAGGCCACCAAAGGAGGAACCTGCAAGTGATGACAGGCAATGAACTGAAGTAATGGTACTCAGTGAACATCCACCGCCAGGCCACCAGAGGAGGAACCTGAAAGTTATGACAGACCATGAACTGAAGTAATGGTACTCAGTGAATGGCCACCTCCAGGCCACCAGAGGAGGAACCTGCAGGTGATGACAGGCCGTGAACTGAAGTAATGGTACTCAGTGAATGGCAACCTCCAGGCCACCAGAGGAGGAACCTGCAAGTGATGACAGGCCGTGAACTGAAGTAATGGTACTCAGTGAATGGCCACCTTCAGGCGACCAGAGGAGGAACCCGCAAGTTACGACCGGCCATGAACTGAAGTAATGGTACTCAGTGAATGGCCACCTCCAGACCTCCAGAAGAGGAACCTGCAAGTTATGACAACCCATGAACTGTATTAATGGAACTCAGTGAATGGCCACCTCCAGGCCACCAGAGAAGGAACCTGCAAGTGATGACAGGCCATGAACTGAAATATTGGTACTCAGTGAATATCCATCTCCAGGCCACCAGAGAAGGAACCTGCAAGTTATGACAGGCAATGAACTGAAGTAATGGTACTCAGTGAAAGGCCACCTCCAGGCCACCAGAGGAGGAACCTGCAAGTGCTGACAGGCTGTTAACTGAAGTAATGGTACTCAGTAAATGGCCACCTTCAGGCCACCAGAGGAGGAACCTGCAAGTTACGACAGGCCATGAACTAAAGTAATGGTACTCAGGGAATGGCCACAACCAGACCTCCAGAAGAGGAAGCTTGCAAGTTACGACAGACCATGAACTGAAGTGATGGTACTCAGTGAATGTGCACCACCAGAAGAGAAACCTGCAAGCGATGACCGGCAATAAACTGAAGTAATGGTACTCTGTGAAAGTCCACTGCCAGGCCACCAGAGGAGGAACCTGCAAGTTATGACAGACCATGAACTGAAGTAATGGTACTCAGTGAATGTCCACCTGCAGACGAGGAACCTGCAAGTTATGACAGACCATGAACTGAAGTAATGGTACTCAGTGAATTGCCACCGCCAGGTCACCAGAGGAGGAACCTGCAAGTGATGACAGGCCATGAACTGAAGTAATGGTACTCAGTGAATAGCCACCTCCAGGCCACCAGAGGAACGTGCAAGTTATGACAGACCATGAACTGAAGTAATGGTACTCAGTGAATGGCCACCTCCAGGCCTCCAGAAGAGGAACCTGCAAGCGATGACCTGCAATGACCAGAAGTAATGGTACTCAGTGAATGTCCACCGCCAGGCCACCAGAGGAGGAACCTGCAACTTACGACAGACCATGAACTGAAGTAATGGTACTCAGTGAATGTCCACTGCCAGGCCACCAGAGGAGGAACCTGCAAGTGATGACAGGCCGTGAACTGAAGTAATGGTATTCAGTGATGGCCACCTCCAGGCCACCAGAGGAGGAACCTGCAAGTTATGACAGGCATTCAACTGAAGTAATGGTACTCAGTCAATGTAGACCGCCAGGCCACCAGAGGAGGAACCTGCAAGTTATAACAGACCATGAACTGAAGTAATGGTACTCAGTGAATGGCCACCTCCAGGTCACCAGAGGAGGAACCTGCAAGTTATGACAGACCATGAACTGAAGTAATGGTACTCAGTGAATGTCCACCGCCAGGCCACCAGAGGAGGTACCTGCAAGTTATGACAGACCATGAACTGAATTAATGGTACTCTGTGAATGACCACCTCCAGGCCACCAGAGGAGGAACCTGCAAGTTACGACAGGCCATGAACTGAAGTAATGGTACTCAGTGAATGGCCACCTCCAGACCTCAAGAAGAGGAACCTGCAAGTTACGACAGACCATGAACTGAAGTAATGGTACTCAGTGAATGGCCACCTCCAGGCCACCAGAGGAGGAACCAGCAAGTGATGACAGGCCGTGAACTGAAGTAATGGTACTCAGTGAATGGCCACCTCCAGGCAACCAGAGGAGGAACCTGCCAGTGATGTCAGGCCGTGAACTGAAGTAATGGTACTCAGTGAATGGCCACCTCCAGAAGAGGAACCTGCAAGCGATGACCGGCAATGAACTGAAGTAATGGTACTCAGTGAATGTGCACCGCCAGACCCCCAGAGGAGGAACTTGCAAGTTATGACAGGCAATGAACTGAAGTAATGGTCCTCAGTGAGTGGCCACCTCCAGGCCACCAGAGGAGGAACCTGCAAGTTATGTCAGGCAATGAACTGAAGTAATGGTACTCAGTGAATGGCCACCTCCATGCCACCAGAGGAGGAACCAGCAAGTTATGTCAGGTCGTGACCTGAGGTAATGGTACTCAGTGAATGGCCACCTCCAGAAAAGGAACCTGCAAGCGATCACCGGCAATGAACTGAAGTAATGGTACTCAGTGAATGACCTATTCCAGGCCACCAAAGGAGGAACCTGCAAGTGATGACAGGCAATGAACTGAAGTAATCGTACTCAGTGAACGTCCACCGCCAGGCCACCAGAGGAGGAACCTGAAAGTTATGACAGACCATGAACTGAAATAATGGTACTCAGTGAAAGTCCACCGCCAGGCCACCAGAGGAGGAACCTGCAAGTTATGACAGACCATGAACTGAAGTAATGGTACTCAGTGAATGTCCACCTCAGGGAATGGCCACAACCATACCTCCAGAAGAGGAACCTGCAAGTTCTGACAGACAATGAACTGAAGTAATGGTACTCAGTGAATGGCCACCTCCAGGCCACGTGAGGAGGAGCCTGCAAGTTATGACAGGCAATGAACAGAAATAATGGTACTCAGTGAATGGCCACCTCCAGAAGAGGAACCTGCAAGCGATGACCGGCAATAAACTGAAGTAATGGTACTCAGTGAATGTGCACCGCCAGGCCACCAGAGGAGGAACCTGCAAGTTGTGACAGTCAATGAACTGAAGTAATGGTACTCAGTGAATTACCTATTCCAGGCCACCAAAGGAGGAGCCTGCAAGTGATGACAGGCAATGAACTGAAGTAATGGTACTCAGTGAATATCCACCGCCAGGCCACCAGAGGAGGAACCTGAAAGTGATGACAGACCATGAACTGAAATAATGGTACTCAGTGAAAGTCCACTGCCAGGCCACCAGAGGAAGAACCTGCTAGTTAGGACAGACCATGAACTGAAGTAATGGTAATCAGTGAATGGCCACCTCCAGACGAGGAACCTGCAAGTTATGACAGACCATGAACTGAAGTAATGGTACTCAGTGAATGGCCACCTCCAGACCTTAAGAAAAAGAACCTGCAAGTTACGACAGACCATGAACTGAAGTAATGGTACTCAGTGAATGGCCACCTCCAGACCACCAGAGGAGGAACCTGCAAGTGATGAAAGGCCGTGAACCGAAGTAATGGTAATCAGTGATGGCCACCTTCAGGCCACCAGAGGAGGAACCTGCAAGTTATGATAGACCATGTACTGAAGAATGGTACCGCAGTGAATGGCCACCTCCAGGCCACCAGAGGAGGAACCTGCAAGTTACGACAGGCCATGAACTGAAGTAATGGTACTCAGTGAATGGCCACCTCCAGACCTCCAGATGAGGAACCTGCAAGTTATGACAGACCATGAACTGAAGTAATTGTACTCAGCGAATGGCCACCTCCAGGCCACCAGAGGAGGAACCTGCAAGTGATGACAGGCCGTGAAATGAAGTAATGGTACTCTGTGAATGGCCACCTCCAGGCAACCAGAGGAGGAACCTGCCAGTGATGTCAGGCCATGAACTAAAGTAATGGTACTCAGTGAATGGCCACCTCCAGAAGAGGAACCTGCAAGCGATGACCGGCAATGAACTGAAGTAATGGTACTCAGTGAATGTGCACCGCCAGACCACCAGAGGAGGAACCTGCAAGTTATGACAGGCAATGAACTGAAGTAATGGTCCTCAGTGAATGGCCACCTCGGGGCCACCAGAGGAGGAACCTGCAAGTTATGTCAGGCAATTAACTGAAGTAATGGTACTCAGTGAATGACCTATTCCAGGCCACCAAAGGAGGAACCTGCAAGTGATGACAGGCAATGAACTGAAGTAATCGTACTCAGTGAACGTCCACCGCCAGGCCACCAGAGGAGGAACCTGAAAGTTATGACAGACCATGAACTGAAATAATGGTACTCAGTGAAAGTCCACCGCCAGGCCACCAGAGGAGGAACCTGCAAGTTATGACAGACCATGAACTGAAGTAATGGTACTCAGTGAATGTCCACCTCAGGGAATGGCCACAACCATACCTCCAGAAGAGGAACCTGCAAGTTACGACAGACCATGAACTGAAGTAATGGTACTCAGTGAATGGCCACCTCCAGGCCACGTGAGGAGGAGCCTGCAAGTTATGACAGGCAATGAACAGAAAGAATGGTACTCAGTGAATGGCCACCTCCAGAAGAGGAACCTGCAAGCGATTACCGGCAATAAACTGAAGTAATGGTACTCAGTGAATGTGCACCGCCAGGCCACCAGAGGAGGAACCTGCAAGTTGTGACAGTCAATGAACTGAAGTAATGGTACTCAGTGAATTACCTATTCCAGGCCACCAAAGGAGGAGCCTGCAAGTGATGACAGGCAATGAACTGAAGTAATGGTACTCAGTGAATGTCCACCGCCAGGCCACCAGAGGAGGAACCTGAAAGTGATGACAGACCATGAACTGAAATAATGGTACTCAGTGAAAGACCACTGCCAGGCCACCAGAGGAGGAACCTGCTAGTTATGACAGACCATGAACTGAAGTAATAGTACTCAGTGAATGGCCACCTCCAGACGAGGAACCTGCAAGTTATGACAGACCATGAACTGAAGCAATGGTACTCAGTGAATGGCCACCTCCAGACCTCAAGAAGAGGAACCTGCAAGTTACGACAGACCATGAACTGAAGTAATGGTACTCAGTGAATGGCCACCTCCAGACCACCAGAGGAGGAACCTGCAAGTGATGAAAGGCCGTGAACCGAAGTAATGGTAATCAGTGATGGCCACCTTTAGGCCACCAGAGGAGGAACCTGCAAGTTATGACAGACCATGTACTGAAGAATGGTACCTCAGTGAATGGCCACCTCCAGGCCACCAGAGGAGGAACCTGCAAGTTACGACAGGCCATGAACTGAAGTAATGGTACTCAGTGAATGGCCACCTCCAGACCTCCAGATGAGTAACCTGCAAGTTATGACAGACCATGAACTGAAGTAATTGTACTCAGCGAATGGCCACCTCCAGGCCACCAGAGGAGGAACCTGCAAGTGATGACAGGCCGTGAACTGAAGTAATGGTAATCTGTGAATGGCCACCTCCAGGCAACCAGAGGAGGAATCTGCCAGTGATGTCAGGCCATGAACTGAAGTAATGGTACTCAGTGAATGGCCACCTCCAGAAGAGGAACCTGCAAGCGATGACCAGCAATGAACTGAAGTAATGGTACTCAGTGAATGTGCACCGCCAGACCACCAGAGGAGGAACCTGCAAGTTATGACAGGCAATGAACTGAAGTAATGGTCCTCAGTGAATGGCCACCTCGGGGCCACCAGAGGAGGAACCTGCAAGTTATGTCAGGCAATTAACTGAAGTAATGGTACTCAGTGAATGGCCACCTCCAGGCCACCAGAGGAGGAACCTGCAAGTTATGTCAGGCAATGAACTGAAGTAATGGTACTCAGTGAATGGCCACCTCCAGGCCACCAGAGGAGGAACCTGCAAGTTATGACAGGTAATGAACTGAAGTAATGGTACTAAGTGAATGGCCACCTCCAGGCAACCAGAGGAGGAACCTGCAAGTGATGTCAGGTCGTGAACTGAAGTAATGGTACTCAGTGAATGGCCACCTCCAGAAGAGGAACCTGCAAGCGATGACCAGCAATGAACTGAAGTAATGATACTCAGTGAATGTGCACCGCCAGGCCAACAGAGGAGGAACCTTCAAGTTATGACAGGCAATGAACTGAAGTAATGGTACTCAGTGAATGACCTATTCCAGGCCACCAAAGGAGGAACCTGCAAGTGATGACAGGCAATGAACTGAAGTAATGGTACTCAGTGAACGTCCACCGCCAGGCCACCAGAGGAGGAACCTGAAAGTTATGACAGACCATGAACTGAAGTAATGGTACTCAGTGAATGGCCACCTCCAGGCCACCAGAGGAGGAACCTGCAAGTTATGACAGACCATGAACTGTAGTAATGGTACTCAGTGAATGTCCACCTCCAGACGAGGAACCTGCAAGTCATGACAGACCATGAACTGAAGTAATGGTACTCAGTGAATGTCCACCGCCAGGCCACCAGAGGAGGAACCTGCAAGTGATGACAGGCCATGAACTGAAGTAATGGTACTCAGTGAAGGGCCACCTCCAGACCTCAAGAAGAGGAACCTGCAAGTTACGACAGACCATGAACTGAAGTAATGGTACTCAGTGAATGGCCACCTCCAGGCCACCAGAGGAGGAACCTGCAAGTGATGACAGGCCGTGAACCGAAGTAATGGTACTCAGTGAATGGCCACCTCCAGACCTCCAGAAGAGGAACCTTCAAGTTATGACAGACCATGAACTGAAGTAATGGTACTCAGCGAATGGCCACCTCCAGGCCACCAGAGGAGGAACCTGCAAGTGATGACAGGCCGTGAATTGAAGTAATGGTACTCAGTGAATGGCCACCTCCAGGCAACCAGAGGAGGAACCTGCCAGTGATGTCAGGCCGTGAACTGAAGTAATGGTACTCAGTGAATGGCCACCTCCAGGCAAACAGAGGAGGAACCTGCCAGTGATGTCAGGCCGTGAACTGAAGTAATGGTACTCAGTGAATGGCCACCTACAGAAGAGGAACCTGCAAACGATGACCGGCAATGACCTGAAGTAATGGTACTCAGTGAATGTGCACCGCCAGACCACCAGAGGAGGAACCTGCAAGTTATGACAGGCAATGAACTGATGTAATGGTCCTCAGTGAATGGCCACCTCCAGGCCACCAGAGGAGGAACCTGCAAGTTATGTCAGGCAATGAACTGAAGTAATGGTACTCAGTGAATGGCCACCTCCAGGCCACCAGAGGAGGAACCTGCAAGTTATGACAGGTAATGAACTGAAGTAATGGTACTCAGTGAATGGCCACCTCCAGGCAACCAGAGGAGGAACCTGCAAGTGATGTTAGGTCGTGAACTGAAGTAATGGTACTCAGTGAATGGCCACCTCCAGAAGAGGAACCTGCAAGCGATGACCAGCAATGAACTGAAGTAATGATATTCAGTGAATGTGCACCGCCAGGCCACCAGAGGAGGAACCTGCAAGTTATGACAGGCAATGAACTGAAGTAATGGTACTCAGTGAATGACCTATTCCAGGCCACCAAAGGAGGAACCTGCAAGTGATGACAGGCAATGAACTGAAGTAATGGTACTCAGTGAACATCCACCGCCAGGCCACCAGAGGAGGAACCTGCAAGTTATGACAGACCATGAACTGAAGTAATGGTACTCAGTGAATGTCCACCTCAGGGAATGGCCACAACCATACCTCCAGAAGAGGAACCTGCAAGTTACGACAGACCATGAACTGAAGTAATGGTACTCAGTGAATGGCCACCTCCAGGCCACGTGAGGAGGAGCCTGCAAGTTATGACAGGCAATGAACAGAAAGAATGGTACTCAGTGAATGGCCACCTCCAGAAGAGGAACCTGCAAGCGATGACCAGCAATGAACTGAAGTAATGGTATTCAGTGAATGTGCACCGCCAGGCCACCAGAGGAGGAACCTGCAAGTTATGACAGGCAATGAACTGAAGTAATGGTACTCAGTGAATGACCTATTCCAGGCCACCAAAGGAGGAACCTGCAAGTGATGACAGGCAATGAACTGAAGTAATGGTACTCAGTGAACATCCACCGCCAGGCCACCAGAGGAGGAACCTGAAAGTTATGACAGACCATGAACTGAAGTAATGGTACTCAGTGAATGGCCACCTCCAGGCCACCAGAGGAGGAACCTGCAGGTGATGACAGGCCGTGAACTGAAGTAATGGTACTCAGTGAATGGCAACCTCCAGGCCACCAGAGGAGGAACCTGCAAGTGATGACAGGCCGTGAACTGAAGTAATGGTACTCAGTGAATGGCCACCTTCAGGCGACCAGAGGAGGAACCCGCAAGTTACGACCGGCCATGAACTGAAGTAATGGTACTCAGTGAATGGCCACCTCCAGACCTCCAGAAGAGGAACCTGCAAGTTATGACAACCCATGAACTGTATTAATGGAACTCAGTGAATGGCCACCTCCAGGCCACCAGAGAAGGAACCTGCAAGTGATGACAGGCCATGAACTGAAATATTGGTACTCAGTAAATATCCATCTCCAGGCCACCAGAGAAGGAACCTGCAAGTTATGACAGGCAATGAACTGAAGTAATGGTACTCTGTGAAAGGCCACCTCCAGGCCACCAGAGGAGGAACCTGCAAGTGCTGACAGGCTGTTAACTGAAGTAATGGTACTCAGTAAATGGCCACCTTCAGGCCACCAGAGGAGGAACCTGCAAGTTACGACAGGCCATGAACTAAAGTAATGGTACTCAGGGAATGGCCACAACCAGACCTCCAGAAGAGGAAGCTTGCAAGTTACGACAGACCATGAACTGAAGTAATGGTACTCAGTGAATGTGCACCACCAGAAGAGAAACCTGCAAGCGATGACCGGCAATAAACTGAAGTAATGGTACTCTGTGAAAGTCCACTGCCAGGCCACCAGAGGAGGAACCTGCAAGTTATGACAGACCATGAACTGAAGTAATGGTACTCAGTGAATGTCCACCTGCAGACGAGGAACCTGCAAGTTATGACAGACCATGAACTGAAGTAATGGTACTCAGTGAATTGCCACCGCCAGGTCACCAGAGGAGGAACCTGCAAGTGATGACAGGCCATGAACTGAAGTAATGGTACTCAGTGAATAGCCACCTCCAGGCCACCAGAGGAACCTGCAAGTTATGACAGACCATGAACTGAAGTAATGGTACTCAGTGAATGGCCACCTCCAGGCCTCCAGAAGAGGAACCTGCAAGCGATGACCTGCAATGAACAGAAGTAATGGTACTCAGTGAATGTCCACCGCCAGGCCACCAGAGGAGGAACCTGCAACTTACGACAGACCATGAACTGAAGTAATGGTACTCAGTGAATGTCCACTGCCAGGCCACCAGAGGAGGAACCTGCAAGTGATGACAGGCCGTGAACTGAAGTAATGGTATTCAGTGATGGCCACCTCCAGGCCACCAGAGGAGGAACCTGCAAGTTATGACAGGCATTCAACTGAAGTAATGGTACTCAGTCAATGTAGACCGCCAGGCCACCAGAGGAGGAACCTGCAAGTTATGACAGACCATGAACTGAAGTAATGGTACTCAGTGAATGGCCACCTCCAGGTCACCAGAGGAGGAACATGCAAGTTATGACAGACCATGAACTGAAGTAATGGTACTCAGTGAATGTCCACTGCCAGGCCACCAGAGGAGGTACCTGCAAGTTATGACAGACCATGAACTGAATTAATGGTACTCAGTGAATGACCACCTCCAGGCCACCAGAGGAGGAACCTGCAAGTTACGACAGGCCATGAACTGAAGTAATGGTACTCAGTGAATGGCCACCTCCAGACCTCAAGAAGAGGAACCTGCAAGTGATGACAGGCCGTGAACTGAAGTAATGGTACTCAGTGAATGGCCACCTCCAGGCAACCAGAGGAGGAACCTGCCAGTGATGTCAGGCCGTGAACTGAAGTAATGGTACTCAGTGAATGGCCACCTCCAGAAGAGGAACCTGCAAGCGATGACCGGCAATGAACTGAAGTAATGGTACTCAGTGAATGTGCACCGCCAGACCACCAGAGGAGGAACTTGCAAGTTATGACAGGCAATGAACTGAAGTAATGGTCCTCAGTGAGTGGCCACCTCCAGGCCACCAGAGGAGGAACCTGCAAGTTATGTCAGGCAATGAACTGAAGTAATGGTACTCAGTGAATGGCCACCTCCATGCCACCAGAGGAGGAACCAGCAAGTTATGTCAGGTCGTGACCTGAGGTAATGTTACTCAGTGAATGGCCACCTCCAGAAAAGGAACCTGCAAGCGATCACCGGCAATGAACTGAAGTAATGGTACTCAGTGAATGACCTATTCCAGGCCACCAAAGGAGGAACCTGCAAGTGATGACAGGCAATGAACTGAAGTAATCGTACTCAGTGAACGTCCACCGCCAGGCCACCAGAGGAGGAACCTGAAAGTTATGACAGACCATGAACTGAAATAATGGTACTCAGTGAAAGTCCACCGCCAGGCCACCAGAGGAGGAACCTGCAAGTTATGACAGACCATGAACTGAAGTAATGGTACTCAGTGAATGTCCACCTCAGGGAATGGCCACAACCATACCTCCAGAAGAGGAACCTGCAAGTTACGACAGACAATGAACTGAAGTAATGGTACTCAGTGAATGGCCACCTCCAGGCCACGTGAGGAGGAGCCTGCAAGTTATGACAGGCAATGAACAGAAATAATGGTACTCAGTGAATGGCCACCTCCAGAAGAGGAACCTGCAAGCGATGACCGGCAATAAACTGAAGTAATGGTACTCAGTGAATGTGCACCGCCAGGCCACCAGAGGAGGAACCTGCAAGTTGTGACAGTCAATGAACTGAAGTAATGGTACTCAGTGAATTACCTATTCCAGGCCACCAAAGGAGGAGCCTGCAAGTGATGACAGGCAATGAACTGAAGTAATGGTACTCAGTGAATATCCACCGCCAGGCCACCAGAGGAGGAACCTGAAAGTGATGACAGACCATGAACTGAAATAATGGTACTCAGTGAAAGTCCACTGCCAGGCCACCAGAGGAGGAACCTGCTAGTTATGACAGACCATGAACTGAAGTAATGGTACTCAGTGAATGGCCACCTCCAGACGAGGAACCTGCAAGTTATGACAGACCATGAACTGAAGTAATGGTACTCAGTGAATGGCCACCTCCAGACCTCAAGAAAAAGAACCTGCAAGTTACGACAGACCATGAACTGAAGTAATGGTACTCAGTGAATGGCCACCTCCAGACCACCAGAGGAGGAACCTGCAAGTGATGAAAGGCCGTGAACCGAAGTAATGGTAATCAGTGATGGCCACCTTCAGGCCCCCAGAGGAGGAACCTGCAAGTTATGATAGACCATGTACTGAAGAATGGTACCTCAGTGAATGGCCACCTCCAGGCCACCAGAGGAGGAACCTGCAAGTTACGACAGGCCATGAACTGAAGTAATGGTACTCAGTGAATGGCCACCTCCAGACCTCCAGATGAGGAACCTGCAAGTTATGACAGACCATGAACTGAAGTAATTGTACTCAGCGAATGGCCACCTCCAGGCCACCAGAGGAGGAACCTGCAAGTGATGACAGGCCGTGAACTGAAGTAGTGGTACTCTGTGAATGGCCACCTCCAGGCAACCAAAGGAGGAACCTGCCAGTGATGTCAGGCCATGAACTAAAGTAATGGTACTCAGTGAATGGCCACCTCCAGAAGAGGAACCTGCAAGCGATGACCGGCAATGAACTGAAGTAATGGTACTCAGTGAATGTGCGCCGCCAGACCACCAGAGGAGGAACCTGCAAGTTATGACAGGCAATGAACTGAAGTAATGGTCCTCAGTGAATGGCCACCTCGGGGCCACCAGAGGAGGAACCTGCAAGTTATGTCAGGCAATTAACAGAAGTAATGGTACTCAGTGAATGACCTATTCCAGGCCACCAAAGGAGGAACCTGCAAGTGATGACAGGCAATGAACTGAAGTAAACGTACTCAGTGAACGTCCACCGCCAGGCCACCAGAGGAGGAACCTGAAAGTTATGACAGACCATGAACTGAAATAATGGTACTCAGTGAAAGTCCACCGCCAGGCCACCAGAGGAGGAACCTGCAAGGTATGACAGACCATGAACTGAAGTAATGGTACTCAGTGAATGTCCACCTCAGGGAATGGCCACAACCATACCTCCAGAAGAGGAACCTGCAAGTTACGACAGACGATGAACTGAAGTAATGGTACTCAGTGAATGGCCACCTCCAGGCCACGTGAGGAGGAGCCTGCAAGTTATGACAGGCAATGAACATAAAGAATGGTACTCAGTGAATGGCCACCTCCAGAAGAGGAACCTGCAAGCGATTACCGGCAATAAACTGAAGTAATGGTACTCAGTGAATGTGCACCGCCAGGCCACCAGAGGAGGAACCTGCAAGTTGTGACAGTCAATGAACTGAAGTAATGGTACTCAGTGAATTACCTATTCCAGGCCACCAAAGGAGGAGCCTGCAAGTGATGACAGGCAATGAACTGAAGTAATGGTACTCAGTGAATGTCCACCGCCAGGCCACCAGAGGAGGAACCTGAAAGTGATGACAGACCATGAACTGAAATAATGGTACTCAGTGAAAGACCACTGCCAGGCCACCAGAGGAGGAACCTGCTAGTTATGACAGACCATGAACTGAAGTAATGGTACTCAGTGAATGGCCACCTCCAGACGAGGAACCTGCAAGTTATGACAGACCATGAACTGAAGTAATGGTACTCAGTGAATGGCCACCTCCAGACCTCAAGAAGAGGAACCTGCAAGTTACGACAGACCATGAACTGAAGTAATGGTACTCAGTGAATGGCCACCTCCAGACCACCAGAGGAGGAACCTGCAAGTGATGAAAGGCCGTGAACCGAAGTAATGGTAATCAGTGATGGCCACCTTCAGGCCACCAGAGGAGGAACCTGCAAGTTATGACAGACCATGTACTGAAGAATGGTACCTCAGTGAATGGCCACCTCCAGGCCACCAGAGGAGGAACCTGCAAGTTACGACAGGCCATGAACTGAAGTAATGGTACTCAGTGAATGGCCACCTCCAGACCTCCAGATGAGTAACCTGCAAGTTATGACAGACCATGAACTGAAGTAATTGTACTCAGCGAATGGCCACCTCCAGGCCACCAGAGGAGGAACCTGCAAGTGATGACAGGCCGTGAACTGAAGTAATGGTACTCTGTGAATGGCCACCTCCAGGCAACCAGAGGAGGAATCTGCCAGTGATGTCAGGCCATGAACTGAAGTAATGGTACTCAGTGAATGGCCACCTCCAGAAGAGGAACCTGCAAGCGATGACCGGCAATGAACTGAAGTAATGGTACTCAGTGAATGTGCACCGCCAGACCACCAGAGGAGGAACCTGCAAGTTATGACAGGCAATGAACTGAAGTAATGGTCCTCAGTGAATGGCCACCTCGGGGCCACCAGAGGAGGAACCTGCAAGTTATGTCAGGCAATTAACTGAAGTAATGGTACTCAGTGAATGGCCACCTCCAGGCCACCAGAGGAGGAACCTGCAAGTTATGACAGGCAATGAACTGAAGTAATGGTACTCAGTGAAAGGCCACCTCCAGGCAACCAGAGGAGGAACCTGCAAGTGATGTCAGGTCGTGAACAGAAGTAATGGTACTCAGTGAATGGCCACCTCCAGAAGAGGAACCTGCAAGCGATGGCCGGCAATGAACTGAAGTAATGGTACTCAGTGAATGTGCACCGCCAGGCCACCAGAGGAGGAACCTGCAAGTTATGACAGGCAATGAACTGAAGTAATGGTACTCAGTGAATGACCTATTCCAGGCCACCAAAGGAGGAACCTTTAAGTGATGACAGGCAATGAACTGAAGTAATGGTACTCAGTGAACATCCACCGCCAGGCCACCAGAGGAGGAACCTGAAAGTTATGACAGACCATGAACTGAAATATTGGTACTCAGTGAAAGTCCACCGCCAGGACACCATAGCAGGAACCTGCAAGTTATGACAGACCATGAACTGAAGTAATGGTACTCAGTGAATGTCCACCTCCAGACGAGGAACCTGCAAGTTATGACAGACCATGAACTGAAGTAATGGTACTCAGTGAAAGGCCACCTCCAGGCCACCAGAGGAGGAACCTGCAGGTGATGACAGGCCGTGAACTGAAGTAATGGTACTCAGTAAATGGCAACCTCCAGGCCACCAGAGGAGGAACCTGCAAGTGATGACTGGCCGTGAACTGAAGTAATGGTACTCAGTGAATGGCCACCTTCAGGCCACAGAGGAATAACCTGCAAGTTACGACAGGCCATGAACTGAAGTAATGGTACTCAGTGAATGGCCACCTCCAGACCTCCAGAAGCGGGACCTGCAAGTTATTACAACCCATGAACTGTATTAATGCTACTCAGTGAATGGCCACCTCCAGGCCACCAGAGGAGGAAACTGCAAGTGACGACAGGCCATGAACTGAAATAATGGTACTCAGTGAATGTCCATCTCCAGGCCACCAGAGAAGCAACCTGCAAGTTATGACAGGCAATGAACTGAAGTAATGGTACTCAGTGAATGGCCACCTCCAGGCCACCAGAGGAGGAACCTGCAAGTACTGACAGGCCGTTAACTGAAGTAATGTTACTCAGTGAATGGCCACCTCCAGGCCACCAGAGGAGGAACCTGCAAGTTACGACAGGCCATGAACTAAAGTAATGGTACTCAGGGAATGGCCACAACCAGACCTCCAGAAGAGGAACCTGGAAGTTACGACAGACCATGAACTGAAGTAATGGTACTCAGTGAATGGCCACCTCCAGGCCACGTGAGGAGGAACCTGCAAGTTATGACAGGCAATAAACTGAAGTAATGGTACTCAGTGAATGTCCACTGCCAGGCCACCAGAGGAGGAACCTGCAAGTTATGACAGACCATGAACTGAAGTAATGGTACTCAGTGAATGTCCACTGCCAGGCCACCAGAGGAGGAACCTGCAAGTGATGACAGGCCGGGAACTGAAGTAATGGTACTCAGTGAATGGCCACCTCCAGGCAACCAGAGGAGGAACCTGCCAGTGATGTCAGGCCGTGAACTGAAGTAATGGTACTCAGTGAATGGCCACCTCCAGGCAAGCAGAGGAGGAACCTGCCAGTGATGTCAGGCCGTGAACTGAAGTAATGGTAATTATTGAATGGCCACCTCCAGAAGAGGAACCTGCAAGCGATGACCGGCAATGAACTGAAATAATGGTACTCAGTGAATGTGCACCGCCAGACCACCAGAGGAGGAACCTGCAAGTTATGACAGGCAATGAACTGATGTAATGGTCCTCAGTGAATGGCCACCTCCAGGCCACCAGAGGAGGAACCTGCAAGTTATGTCAGGCAATGAACTGAAGTAATGGTACTCAGTGAATGGCCACCTCCAGGCCACCAGAGGAGGAACTTTCAAGTTATGACAGCTAATGAACTGAAGTAATGGTACTCAGTGAATGGCCACCTCCAGGCAACCAGAGGAGGAACCTGCAAGTGATGTCAGGTCGTGAACTGAAGTAATGGTACTCAGTGAATGGCCACCTCCAGAAGAGGAACCTGCAAGCGACGACCGGCAATGAACTGAAGTAATGGTACTCAGTGAATGTGCACCGCCAGGCCACCAGAGGAGGAACCTGCAAGTTATGATAGGCAATGAACTGAAGTAATGGTACTCAGTAAATGACCTATTCCAGGCCACCAAAGGAGGAACCTGCAAGTGATGACAGGCAATGAACTGAAGTAATGGTACTCAGTGAACGTCCACCCCCAGGCCACCAGAGGAGGAACCTGAAAGTTATGACAGACCATGAACTGAAGTAATGGTACTCAGTGAATGGCCACCTCCAGGCCACCAGAGGAGGAACCTGCAGGTGATGACAGGCTGTGAACTGAAGTAATGGTACTCAGTGAATGGCAACCTCCAGGCCACCAGAGGAGGAACCTGCAAGTGATGACAGGCCATGAACTGAAGTAATGGTACTCAGTGAATGGCCACCTCCAGACCTCCAGAAGAGGAACCTGCAAGTTATGACAACCCATGAACTGCATTAATGGAACTCAGTGAATGGCCACCTCCAGGCCACCAGAGGAGGAACCTGCAAGTGATGACAGGCCGTGAACTGAAGTAATGGTATTTAGTGATGGCCACCTCCAGGCCACCAGAGGAACCTGCAAGTTATGACAGACCATGAACTGAAGTAATGGTACTCAGTGAATGTCCACTGCCAGGCCACCAGAGGAGGAACCTGCAAGTTATGACAGACCATGAACTGAAGTAATGGTACTCAGTGAATGTCCACTGCCAGGCAACCAGAGGAGGAACCTGCCAGTGATGTCAGGCCGTGAACTGAAGTAATGGTACTCAGTGAATGGCCACCTCCAGGCAAGCAGAGGAGGAACCTGCCAGTGATGTCAGGCCGTGAACTGAAGTAATGGTACTTAGTGAATGGCCACCTCCAGAAGAGGAACCTGCAAGCGATGACCGGCAATAAACTGAAGTAATGGTACTCAGTGAATGTGCACCGCCAGACCACCAGAGGAGGAACCTGCAAGTTATGACAGGCAATGAACTGATGTAATGGTCCTCAGTGAATGGCCACCTCCAGGCCACCAGAGGAGGAACCTGCAAGTTATGTCAGGCAATGAACTGAAGTAATGGTACTCAGTGAATGGCCACCTCCAGGCCACCAGAGGAGGAACCTGCAAGTTATGACAGGTAATGAACTGAAGTAATGGTACTCAGTGAATGGCCACCTCCAGGCAACCAGAGGAGGAACCTGCCAGTGATGTCAGGCCGTGAACTGAAGTAATGGTACTCAGTGAATGGCCACCTCCAGAAGAGGAACCTGCAAGCGACGACCGGCAATGAACTGAAGTAATGGTACTCAGTGAATATGCACCGCCAGGCCACCAGAGGAGGAACCTGCAAGTTATGACAGGCAATGAACTGAAGTAATGGTACTCAGTAAATGACCTATTCCAGGCCACCAAAGGAGGAACCTGCAAGTGATGACAGGCAATGAACTGAAGTAATGGTACTCAGTGAACGTCCACCCCCAGGCCACCAGAGGAGGAACCTGAAAGTTATGACAGACCATGAACTGAAGTAATGGTACTCAGTGAATGGCCACCTCCAGGCCACCAGAGGAGGAACCTGCAGGTGATGACAGTCCGTGAACTGAAGTAATGGTACTCAGTGAATGGCAACCTCCAGGCCACCAGAGGAGGAACCTGCAAGTGATGACAGGCCGTGAACTGAAGTAATGGTACTCAGTGAATGGCCACCTTCAGGCCACCAGAGGAGGAACCTGCAAGTTACGACAGGCCATGAACTGAAGTAATGGTACTCAGTGAATGGCCACCTCCAGACCTCCAGAAGAGGAACCTGCAAGTTATGACAACCCATGAACTGCATTAATGGAACTCAGTGAATGGCCACCTCCAGGCCACCAGAGGAGGAACCTGCAAGTGATGACAGGCCGTGAACTGAAATAATGGTACTCAGTGAATATCCATCTCCAGGCCACCAGAGAAGGAACCTGGAAGTTATGACAGGCAATGAACTGAAGTAATGGTACTCAGTGAAAGGCCACCTCCAGGGCACCAGAGGAGGAAATTGCAAGTGCTGACAGGCTGTTAACTGAAATAATGGTACTCAGTGAATGGCCACCTCCAGGCCACCAGAGGAGGAACCTGCAAGTTACGACAGGCCATGAACTAAAGTAATGATACTCAGGGAATGGCCACAACCAGACCTCCAGAAGAGGAACCTGCAAGTTACGACAGACCATGAACTGAAGTAATGGTACTCAGTGAATGTGCACCACCAGAAGAGGCACCTGCAAGCGATGACCGGCAATAAACTGAAGTAATGGTACTCTGTGAAAGTCCACTGCCAGGCCACGTGATGAGGAACCTGCAAGTTATGACAGACCATGAACTTAGGTAATGGTACTCAGTGAATGGCCACCTCCAGGCCACGTGAGGAGGAACCTGCAAGTTATGACAGGCAATGAACAGAAATAATGATACTCAGTGAATGGCCACCTCCAGAAGAGGAACCTGCAAGCGACGACCGGCAATAAACTGAAGTAATGGTACTCAGTGAATGTGCACCGCCAGGCCACCAAAGGAGGAACCTGCAAGTGATGACAGGCAATGAACTGAAGTAATGGTACTCAATGAACGTCCACCCCCAGGCCACCAGAGGAGGAACCTGAAAGTTATGACAGACCATGAACTGAAGTAATGGTACTCAGTGAATGGCCACCTCCAGGCCACCAGAGGAGGAACCTGCAAGTGATGACAGGCCATGAACTGAAATAATGGTACTCAGTGAATGGCCACCTCCAGGCCACCAGAGGAGGAACCTGCAAGTGCTGACAGTCCGTTAACTGAAGTAATGGCACTCAGTGAATGGCCACCTCCAGGCCACCAGAGGAGGAACCTGCAAGTTACGACAGGCCATGAACTAAAGTAATGGTACTCAGGGAATGGCCACAACCAGACCTCCAGAAGAGGAACCTGCAAGTTACGACAGACCATGAACTGAAGTGATGGTACTCAGTGAATGGCCACCTCCAGGCCACGTGAGGAGGAACCTGCAAGTTGTGACAGTCAATGAACTGAAGTAATGGTACTCAGTGAATGACCTATTCCAGGCCACCAAAGGAGGAGCCTGCAAGTGATGACAGGCAATGAACTGAAGTAATGGTACTCAGTGAATGGCCACCTCTAGGCAAGCAGAGGAGGAACCTGCCAGTGATGTCAGGCCGTGAACTGAAGTAATGGTACTTAGTGAATGGCCACCTCCAGAAGAGGAACCTGCAAGCGATGACCGGCAATGAACTGAAGTAATGGTACTCAGTGAATGTGCACCACCAGACCACCAGAGGAGGAACCTGCAAGTTATGACAGGCAATGAACTGATGTAATGGTCCTCAGTGAATAGCCACCTCCAGGCCACCAGAGGAGGAACCTGCAAGTTATGTCAGGCAATGAACTGAAGTAATGGTACTCAGGGAATGGCCACCTCCAGGCCACCAGAGGAGGAACCTGCAAGTTATGACAGGTAATGAACTGAAGTAATGGTACTCAGTGAATGGCCACCTCCAGGCAACCAGAGGAGGAACCTGCAAGTGATGCCACAGGTCGTGAACTGAAGTAATGGTACTCAGTGAATGGCCACCTCCAGAAGAGGAACCTGCAAGCGACGACCGGCAATAAACTGAAGTAATGGTACTCAGTGAATGTGCACCGCCAGGCCACCAGAGGAGGAACCTGCAAGTTATGACAGGCAATGAACTGAAGTAATGGTACTCAGTAAATGACCTATTCCAGGCCACCAAAGGAGGAACCTGCAAGTGATGACAGGCAATGAACTGAAGTAATGGTACTCAATGAACGTCCACCCCCAGGCCACCAGAGGAGGAACCTGAAAGTTATGACAGACCATGAACTGAAGTAATGGTACTCAGTGAATGGCCACCTCCAGGCCACCAGAGGAGGAACCTGCAGGTGATGACAGGCCGTGAACTGAAGTAATGGTACTCAGTGAATGGCAACCTCCAGGCCACCAGAGGAGGAACCTGCAAGTGATGACAGGCCGTGAACTGAAGTAATGGTACTCAGTGAATGGCCACCTTCAGGCCACCAGAGGAGGAACCTGCATGTTACGACAGGCCATGAACTGAAGTAATGGTACTCAGTGAATGGCCACCTCCAGACCTCCAGAAGAGGAACCTGCAAGTTATGACAACCCATGAACTGCATAAATGGAACTCAGTGAATGGCCACCTCCAGGGCACCAGAGGAGGAAATTGCAAGTGCTGACAGGCTGTTAACTGAAATAATGGTACTCAGTGAATGGCCACCTCCAGGCCACCAGAGGAGGAACCTGCAAGTTACGACAGGCCATGAACTAAAGTAATGGTACTCAGGGAATGGCCACAACCAGACCTCCAGAAGAGGAACCTGCAAGTTACGACAGACCATGAACTGAAGTAATGGTACTCAGTGAATGTGCACCACCAGAAGAGGCACCTGCAAGTTATGACAGACCATGAACTGAAGTAATGGTACTCAGTGAATGGCCACCTCCAGACGAGGAACCTGCAAGTTATGACAGATCATGAACTGAAGTAATGGTACTCAGTGAATGGCCACCTCCAGGCCACGTGAGGAGGAACCTGCAAGTTATGACAGGCAATGAACAGAAATAATGATACTCAGTGAATGGCCACCTCCAGAAGAGGAACCTGCAAGCGATGACCGGCAATAAACTGAAGTAATGGTACTCAGTGAATGTGCACCGCCAGGCCACCAGAGGAGGAACCTGCAAGTTGTGACAGTCAATGAACTGAAGTAATGGTACTCAGTGAATGGCCACCTTCAGGCCACCAGAGGAGGAACCTGCAATTTACGACAGGCCGTGAACTGAAGTAATGGTACTCAGTGAATGGCCACCTCCAGACCTCCAGAAGAGGAACCTGCAAGTTATGACAGACCATGAACTGAAGTAATGGGACTCAGTGAATGGCCACCTCCAGGCCACCAGAGGAGGAACCTGCAAGTGATGACAGGCCATGAACTGAAATAATGGTACTCAGTGAATAGCCACCTCCAGGCCACCAGAGGAGGAACCTGCAAGTGCTGACAGGCCGTTAACTGAAGTAATGGTACTCAGTGAATGGCCACCTCCAGGCCACCAGAGGAGGAACCTGCAAGTTACGACAGGCCATGAACTAAAGTAATGGTACTCAGGGAATGGCCACAACCAGACCTCCAGAAGAGGAACCTGCAAGTTACGACAGACCATGAACTGAAGTGATGGTACTCAGTGAATGGCCACCTCCAGGCCACGTGAGGAGGAACCTGCAAGTTGTGACAGTCAATGAACTGAAGTAATGGTACTCAGTGAATGACCTATTCCAGGCCACCAAAGGAGGAGCCTGCAAGTGATGACAGGCAATGAACTGAAGTAATGGTACTCAGTGAATGGCCACCTCTAGGCAAGCAGAGGAGGAACCTGCCAGTGATGTCAGGCCGTGAACTGAAGTAATGGTACTTAGTGAATGGCCACCTCCAGAAGAGGAACCTGCAAGCGATGACCGGCAATGAACTGAAGTAATGGTACTCAGTGAATGTGCACCACCAGACCACCAGAGGAGGAACCTGCAAGTTATGACAGGCAATGAACTGATGTAATGGTCCTCAGTGAATAGCCACCTCCAGGCCACCAGAGGAGGAACCTGCAAGTTATGTCAGGCAATGAACTGAAGTAATGGTACTCAGGGAATGGCCACCTCCAGGCCACCAGAGGAGGAACCTGCAAGTTATGACAGGTAATGAACTGAAGTAATGGTACTCAGTGAATGGCCACCTCCAGGCAACCAGAGGAGGAACCTGCAAGTGATGCCACAGGTCGTGAACTGAAGTAATGGTACTCAGTGAATGGCCACCTCCAGAAGAGGAACCTGCAAGCGACGACCGGCAATAAACTGAAGTAATGGTACTCAGTGAATGTGCACCGCCAGGCCACCAGAGGAGGAACCTGCAAGTTATGACAGGCAATGAACTGAAGTAATGGTACTCAGTAAATGACCTATTCCAGGCCACCAAAGGAGGAACCTGCAAGTGATGACAGGCAATGAACTGAAGTAATGGTACTCAATGAACGTCCACCCCCAGGCCACCAGAGGAGGAACCTGAAAGTTATGACAGACCATGAACTGAAGTAATGGTACTCAGTGAATGGCCACCTCCAGGCCACCAGAGGAGGAACCTGCAGGTGATGACAGGCCGTGAACTGAAGTAATGGTACTCAGTGAATGGCAACCTCCAGGCCACCAGAGGAGGAACCTGCAAGTGATGACAGGCCGTGAACTGAAGTAATGGTACTCAGTGAATGGCCACCTTCAGGCCACCAGAGGAGGAACCTGCATGTTACGACAGGCCATGAACTGAAGTAATGGTACTCAGTGAATGGCCACCTCCAGACCTCCAGAAGAGGAACCTGCAAGTTATGACAACCCATGAACTGCATAAATGGAACTCAGTGAATGGCCACCTCCAGGGCACCAGAGGAGGAAATTGCAAGTGCTGACAGGCTGTTAACTGAAATAATGGTACTCAGTGAATGGCCACCTCCAGGCCACCAGAGGAGGAACCTGCAAGTTACGACAGGCCATGAACTAAAGTAATGGTACTCAGGGAATGGCCACAACCAGACCTCCAGAAGAGGAACCTGCAAGTTACGACAGACCATGAACTGAAGTAATGGTACTCAGTGAATGTGCACCACCAGAAGAGGCACCTGCAAGTTATGACAGACCATGAACTGAAGTAATGGTACTCAGTGAATGGCCACCTCCAGACGAGGAACCTGCAAGTTATGACAGATCATGAACTGAAGTAATGGTACTCAGTGAATGGCCACCTCCAGGCCACGTGAGGAGGAACCTGCAAGTTATGACAGGCAATGAACAGAAATAATGATACTCAGTGAATGGCCACCTCCAGAAGAGGAACCTGCAAGCGATGACCGGCAATAAACTGAAGTAATGGTACTCAGTGAATGTGCACCGCCAGGCCACCAGAGGAGGAACCTGCAAGTTGTGACAGTCAATGAACTGAAGTAATGGTACTCAGTGAATGGCCACCTTCAGGCCACCAGAGGAGGAACCTGCAATTTACGACAGGCCGTGAACTGAAGTAATGGTACTCAGTGAATGGCCACCTCCAGACCTCCAGAAGAGGAACCTGCAAGTTATGACAGACCATGAACTGAAGTAATGGGACTCAGTGAATGGCCACCTCCAGGCCACCAGAGGAGGAACCTGCAAGTGATGACAGGCCATGAACTGAAATAATGGTACTCAGTGAATAGCCACCTCCAGGCCACCAGAGGAGGAACCTGCAAGTGCTGACAGGCCGTTAACTGAAGTAATGGTACTCAGTGAATGGCCACCTCCAGGCCACCAGAGGAGGAACCTGCAAGTTACGACAGGCCATGAACTAAAGTAATGGTACTCAGGGAATGGCCACAACCAGACCTCCAGAAGAGGAACCTGCAAGTTACGACAGACCATGAACTGAAGTGATGGTACTCAGTGAATGGCCACCTCCAGGCCACGTGAGGAGGAACCTGCAAGTTGTGACAGTCAATGAACTGAAGTAATGGTACTCAGTGAATGACCTATTCCAGGCCACCAAAGGAGGAGCCTGCAAGTGATGACAGGCAATGAACTGAAGTAATGGTACTCAGTGAATGGCCACCTCTAGGCAAGCAGAGGAGGAACCTGCCAGTGATGTCAGGCCGTGAACTGAAGTAATGGTACTTAGTGAATGGCCACCTCCAGAAGAGGAACCTGCAAGCGATGACCGGCAATGAACTGAAGTAATGGTACTCAGTGAATGTGCACCACCAGACCACCAGAGGAGGAACCTGCAAGTTATGACAGGCAATGAACTGATGTAATGGTCCTCAGTGAATAGCCACCTCCAGGCCACCAGAGGAGGAACCTGCAAGTTATGTCAGGCAATGAACTGAAGTAATGGTACTCAGGGAATGGCCACCTCCAGGCCACCAGAGGAGGAACCTGCAAGTTATGACAGGTAATGAACTGAAGTAATGGTACTCAGTGAATGGCCACCTCCAGGCAACCAGAGGAGGAACCTGCAAGTGATGCCACAGGTCGTGAACTGAAGTAATGGTACTCAGTGAATGGCCACCTCCAGAAGAGGAACCTGCAAGCGACGACCGGCAATAAACTGAAGTAATGGTACTCAGTGAATGTGCACCGCCAGGCCACCAGAGGAGGAACCTGCAAGTTATGACAGGCAATGAACTGAAGTAATGGTACTCAGTAAATGACCTATTCCAGGCCACCAAAGGAGGAACCTGCAAGTGATGACAGGCAATGAACTGAAGTAATGGTACTCAATGAACGTCCACCCCCAGGCCACCAGAGGAGGAACCTGAAAGTTATGACAGACCATGAACTGAAGTAATGGTACTCAGTGAATGGCCACCTCCAGGCCACCAGAGGAGGAACCTGCAGGTGATGACAGGCCGTGAACTGAAGTAATGGTACTCAGTGAATGGCAACCTCCAGGCCACCAGAGGAGGAACCTGCAAGTGATGACAGGCCGTGAACTGAAGTAATGGTACTCAGTGAATGGCCACCTTCAGGCCACCAGAGGAGGAACCTGCATGTTACGACAGGCCATGAACTGAAGTAATGGTACTCAGTGAATGGCCACCTCCAGACCTCCAGAAGAGGAACCTGCAAGTTATGACAACCCATGAACTGCATAAATGGAACTCAGTGAATGGCCACCTCCAGGGCACCAGAGGAGGAAATTGCAAGTGCTGACAGGCTGTTAACTGAAATAATGGTACTCAGTGAATGGCCACCTCCAGGCCACCAGAGGAGGAACCTGCAAGTTACGACAGGCCATGAACTAAAGTAATGGTACTCAGGGAATAGCCACAACCAGACCTCCAGAAGAGGAACCTGCAAGTTACGACAGACCATGAACTGAAGTAATGGTACTCAGTGAATGTGCACCACCAGAAGAGGCACCTGCAAGTTATGACAGACCATGAACTGAAGTAATGGTACTCAGTGAATGGCCACCTCCAGACGAGGAACCTGCAAGTTATGACAGATCATGAACTGAAGTAATGGTACTCAGTGAATGGCCACCTCCAGGCCACGTGAGGAGGAACCTGCAAGTTATGACAGGCAATGAACAGAAATAATGATACTCAGTGAATGGCCACCTCCAGAAGAGGAACCTGCAAGCGATGACCGGCAATAAACTGAAGTAATGGTACTCAGTGAATGTGCACCGCCAGGCCACCAGAGGAGGAACCTGCAAGTTGTGACAGTCAATGAACTGAAGTAATGGTACTCAGTGAATGGCCACCTTCAGGCCACCAGAGGAGGAACCTGCAATTTACGACAGGCCGTGAACTGAAGTAATGGTACTCAGTGAATGGCCACCTCCAGACCTCCAGAAGAGGAACCTGCAAGTTATGACAGACCATGAACTGAAGTAATGGGACTCAGTGAATGGCCACCTCCAGGCCACCAGAGGAGGAACCTGCAAGTGATGACAGGCCATGAACTGAAATAATGGTACTCAGTGAATAGCCACCTCCAGGCCACCAGAGGAGGAACCTGCAAGTGCTGACAGGCCGTTAACTGAAGTAATGGTACTCAGTGAATGGCCACCTCCAGGCCACCAGAGGAGGAACCTGCAAGTTACGACAGGCCATGAACTAAAGTAATGGTACTCAGGGAATGGCCACAACCAGACCTCCAGAAGAGGAACCTGCAAGTTACGACAGACCATGAACTGAAGTGATGGTACTCAGTGAATGGCCACCTCCTGGCCACGTGAGGAGGAACCTGCAAGTTGTGACAGTCAATGAACTGAAGTAATGGTACTCAGTGAATTACCTATTCCAGGCCACCAAAGGATGAGCCTGCAAGTGCTGACAGGCAATCAACTGAAGTAATGGTACTCAGTGAATGTCCACCGCCAGGCCACCAGAGGAGGAACCTGAAAGTGATGACAGACCATGAACTGAAATAATGGTCCTCAGTGAAAGTCCACTGCCAGGCCACCAGAGGAGGAACCTGCCAGTTATGACAGACCATGAACTGTAGTAATGGTACTCAGTGAATGTCCACCTCCAGACGAGGATCCTGCAAGTTATGACAGACCATGAACTGAAGTAATGGTACTCAGTGAATGTCCACCGCCATGCCACCAGAGGAGGAACCTGCAAGTGATGACAGGCCATGAACTTAAGTAATGGTACTCAGTGAATGGCCACCTCCAGACCTCAAGAAGAGGAACCTGCAAGTTACGACAGACCATGAACTGAAGTAATGGTACTCAGTGATTGGCCACCTCCAGGCCACCAGAGGAGGAACCTACAAGTGATGACAGGCCGTGAACCGAAGTAATGGTACTCAGTGAATGGCCACCTCCAGACATCCAGAAGAGGAACCTGCAAGTTATGACAGATCATGAACTGAAGTAATGGTACTCAGCGAATGGCCACCTCCAGGCCACCAGAGGAGGAACCTGCAAGTGATGACAGGCCGTGAACCAAAGTAATGGTACTCAGTGAATGGCCACCTCCAGACATCCAGAAGAGGAACCTGCAAGTTATGACAGATCATGAACTGAAGTAATGGTACTCAGTGAATGGCCACCTCCAGGCAACCAGAGGAGGAACCTGCCAGTGATGTCAGGCCGTGAACTGAAGTAATGGTACTCAGTGAATGGCCACCTCCAGGCAAACATAGGAGGAACCTGCCAGTGATGTCAGGCCGTGAACAGAAGTAATGGTACTCAGTGAATGGCCACCTCCAGAAGAGGAACCTGAAACGATGACCGGCAATTAACTGAAGTAATGGTACTCAGTGAATGTGCACCGCCAGACCACCAGAGGAGGAACCTGCAAGTTATGACAGGCAATGAACTGATGTAATGGTCCTCAGTGAATGGCCACCTCCAGGCCACCAGAGGAGGAACCTGCAAGTTATGTCAGGCAATGAACTGAAGTAATGGTACTCAGTGAATGGCCACCTCCAGGCAACCAGAGGAGGAACCTGCAAGTGATGTCAGGTCGTGAACTGAAGTAATGGTACTCAGTGAATGGCCACCTCCAGAAGAGGAACCTGCAAGCGATGACCGGCAATGAACTGAAGTAATGGTACTCAGTGAATGTGCACCGCCAGGCCACCAGAGGAGGAACCTGCAAGTTATGACAGGCAATGAACTGAAGTATTGGTACTCAGTGAATGACCTATTCCAGGCCACCAAAGGAGGAACCTGCAAGTGATGACAGGCAATGATCTGAAGTAATGGTACTCAGTGAACGTCCACCGCCAGGCCACCAGAGGAGGAACCTGAAAGGTATGACAGACCATGAACTGAAGTAATGGTACTCAGTGAATGGCCACCTCCAGGCCACCAGAGGAGGAACCTGCAGGTGATGACAGGCCGTGAACTGAAGTAATGGTACTCAGTGAATGGCAACCTCCAGGCCACCAGAGGAGGAACCTGCAAGTGATGACAGGCCGTGAACTGAAGTAATGGTACTCAGTGAATGGCCACCTTCAGGCCACCAGAGGAGGAACCTGCAAGTTACGACAGGCCATGAACTAAAGTAATGGTACTCAGTGAATGGCCACCTCCAGACCTCCAGAAGAGGAACCTGCAAGTTATGACAACCCATGAACTGTATTAATGGAACTCAGTGAATGGCCACCTCCAGGCCACCAGAGGAGGAACCTGCAAGTTACGACAGGCCATGAACTAAAGTAATGGTACTCAGGGAATGGCCACAACCAGACCTCCAGAAGAGGAACCTGCAAGTTACGACAGACCATGAACTGAAGTAATGGTACTCAGTGAATGTGCACCACCAGAAGAGGCACCTGCAAGTTATGACAGACCATGAACTGAAGTAATGGTACTCAGTGAATGGCCACCTCCAGACGAGGAACCTGCAAGTTATGACAGATCATGAACTGAAGTAATGGTACTCAGTGAATGGCCACCTCCAGGCCACGTGAGGAGGAACCTGCAAGTTATGACAGGCAATGAACAGAAATAATGATACTCAGTGAATGGCCACCTCCAGAAGAGGAACCTGCAAGCGATGACCGGCAATAAACTGAAGTAATGGTACTCAGTGAATGTGCACCGCCAGGCCACCAGAGGAGGAACCTGCAAGTTGTGACAGTCAATGAACTGAAGTAATGGTACTCAGTGAATGGCCACCTTCAGGCCACCAGAGGAGGAACCTGCAATTTACGACAGGCCGTGAACTGAAGTAATTGTACTCAGTGAATGGCCACCTCCAGACCTCCAGAAGAGGAACCTGCAAGTTATGACAGACCATGAACTGAAGTAATCGGACTCAGTGAATGGCCACCTCCAGGCCACCAGAGGAGGAACCTGCAAGTGATGACAGGCCATGAACTGAAATAATGGTACTCAGTGAATAGCCACCTCCAGGCCACCAGAGGAGGAACCTGCAAGTGCTGACAGGCCGTTAACTGAAGTAATGGTACTCAGTGAATGGCCACCTCCAGGCCACCAGAGGAGGAACCTGCAAGTTACGACAGGCCATGAACTAAACTAATGGTACTCAGGGAATGGCCACAACCAGACCTCCAGAAGAGGAACCTGCAAGTTACGACAGACCATGAACTGAAGTGATGGTACTCAGTGAATGGCCACCTCCTGGCCGCGTGAGGAGGAACCTGCAAGTTGTGACAGTCAATGAACTGAAGTAATGGTACTCAGTGAATTACCTATTCCAGGCCACCAAAGGATGAGCCTGCAAGTGCTGACAGGCAATCAACTGAAGTAATGGTACTCAGTGAATGTCCACCGCCAGGCCACCAGAGGAGGAACCTGAAAGTGATGACAGACCATGAACTGAAATAATGGTCCTCAGTGAAAGTCCACTGCCAGGCCACCAGAGGAGGAACCTGCCAGTTATGACAGACCATGAACTGTAGTAATGGTACTCAGTGAATGTCCACCTCCAGACGAGGATCCTGCAAGTTATGACAGACCATGAACTGAAGTAATGGTACTCAGTGAATGTCCACCGCCATGCCACCAGAGGAGGAACCTGCAAGTGATGACAGGCCATGAACTTAAGTAATGGTACTCAGTGAATGGCCACCTCCAGACCTCAAGAAGAGGAACCTGCAAGTTACGACAGACCATGAACTGAAGTAATGGTACTCAGTGATTGGCCACCTCCAGGCCACCAGAGGAGGAACCTGCAAGTGATGACAGGCCGTGAACCGAAGTAATGGTACTCAGTGAATGGCCACCTCCAGACATCCAGAAGAGGAACCTGCAAGTTATGACAGATCATGAACTGAAGTAATGGTACTCAGCGAATGGCCACCTCCAGGCCACCAGAGGAGGAACCTGCAAGTGATGACAGGCCGTGAACCAAAGTAATGGTACTCAGTGAATGGCCACCTCCAGACATCCAGAAAAGGAACCTGCAAGTTATGACAGATCATGAACTGAAGTAATGGTACTCAGTGAATGGCCACCTCCAGGCAACCAGAGGAGGAACCTGCCAGTGATGTCAGGCCGTGAACTGAAGTAATGGTACTCAGTGAATGGCCACCTCCAGGCAAACATAGGAGGAACCTGCCAGTGATGTCAGGCCGTGAACAGAAGTAATGGTACTCAGTGAATGGCCACCTCCAGAAGAGGAACCTGAAACGATGACCGGCAATTAACTGAAGTAATGGTACTCAGTGAATGTGCACCGCCAGACCACCAGAGGAGGAACCTGCAAGTTATGACAGGCAATGAACTGATGTAATGGTCCTCAGTGAATGGCCACCTCCAGGCCACCAGAGGAGGAACCTGCAAGTTATGTCAGGCAATGAACTGAAGTAATGGTACTCAGTGAATGGCCACCTCCAGGCAACCAGAGGAGGAACCTGCAAGTGATGTCAGGTCGTGAACTGAAGTAATGGTACTCAGTGAATGGCCACCTCCAGAAGAGGAACCTGCAAGCGATGACCGGCAATGAACTGAAGTAATGGTACTCAGTGAATGTGCACCGCCAGGCCACCAGAGGAGGAACCTGCAAGTTATGACAGGCAATGAACTGAAGTAATGGTACTCAGTGAATGACCTATTCCAGGCCACCAAAGGAGGAACCTGCAAGTGATGACAGGCAATGATCTGAAGTAATGGTACTCAGTGAACGTCCACCGCCAGGCCACCAGAGGAGGAACCTGAAAGGTATGACAGACCATGAACTGAAGTAATGGTACTCAGTGAATGGCCACCTCCAGGCCACCAGAGGAGGAACCTGCAGGTGATGACAGGCCGTGAACTGAAGTAATGGTACTCAGTGAATGGCAACCTCCAGGCCACCAGAGGAGGAACCTGCAAGTGATGACAGGCCGTGAACTGAAGTAATGGTACTCAGTGAATGGCCACCTTCAGGCCACCAGAGGAGGAACCTGCAAGTTACGACAGGCCATGAACTAAAGTAATGGTACTCAGTGAATGGCCACCTCCAGACCTCCAGAAGAGGAACCTGCAAGTTATGACAACCCATGAACTGTATTAATGGAACTCAGTTAATGGCCACCTCCAGGCCACCAGAGGAGGAACCTGCAAGTGATGTCAGGTCGTGAACTGAAGTAATGGTACTCAGTGAATGGCCACCTCCAGAAGAGGAACCTGCAAGCGATGACCAGCAATGAACTGAAGTAATGGTACTCAGTGAATGTGCACCGCCAGGCCACCAGAGGAGGAACCTGCAAGTTATGACAGGCAATGACCTGAAGTAATGGTACTCAGTGAATGACCTATTCCAGGCCACCAAAGGAGGAACCTGCAAGTGATGACAGGCAATGAACTGAAATAATGGTACTCAGTAAAATTCCACCGCCAGGCCACCAGAGTAGCAACCTGCAAGTTATGACAGACCATGAACTGAAGTAATGGTACTCAGTGAATGTCCACCTCAGGCAATGGCCACAACCATACCTCCAGAAGAGGAACCTGCAAGTTACGACAGACCATGAACTGAAGTAATGGTACTCAGTGAATGGCCACCTCCAGGCCACGTGAGGAGGAGCCTGCAAGTTATGACAGGCAATGAACAGAAATAATGGTACTCAGTGAATGGCCACCTCCAGAAGAGGAACCTGCAAGCGATGACCGGCAATAAACTGAAGTAATGGTACTCAGTGAATGTGCACCGCCAGGCCACCAGAGGAGGAACCTGCAAGTTGTGACAGTCAATGAACTGAAGTAATGCTACTCAGTGAATTACCTATTCCAGGCCACCAAAGGAGGAGCCTGCAAGTGATGACAGGCAATGAACTGAAGTAATGGTACTCAGTGAATGTCCACCGCCAGGCCACCAGAGGAGGAACCTGAAAGTGATGACAGACTATGAACTGAAATAATGGTACTCAGTGAAAGTCCACTGCCAGGCCACCAGAGGAGGAACCTGCTAGTTATGACAGACCATGAACTGAAGTAATGGTACTCAGTGAATGTCCACCTCCAGACGAGGAACCTGCAAGTTATGACAGACCATGAACTGAAGTAATGGTACTCAGTGAATGGCCACCTCCAGACCTCAAGAAGAGGAACCTGCAAGTTACGACAGACCATGAACTGAAGTAATGGTACTCAGTGAATGGCCACCTCCAGGCCACCAGAGGAGGAACCTGCAAGTGATGAAAGGCCGTGAACCGAAGTAATGGTAATCAGTGATGGCCACCTCCAGGCCACCAGAGGAGGAACCTGCAAGTTATGACAGACCATGTACTGAAGAATGGTACCTCAGTGAATGGCCACCTCCAGGCCACCAGAGGAGGAACCTGCAAGTTACGACAGGCCATGAACTGAAGTAATGGTACTCAGTGAATGGCCACCTCCAGACCTCCAGACGAGGAACCTGCAAGTTATGACAGAGCATGAACTGAAGTAATTGTACTCAGCGAATGGCCACCTCCAGGCCACCAGAGGAGGAACCTGCAAGTGATGACAGGCCGTGAACTGAAGTAATGGTACTCAGTGAATGGCCACCTCCAGAAGAGGAACCTGCAAGCGATGACCGGCAATGAACTGAAGTAATGGTACTCAGTGAATGTGCACCGCCAGACCACCAGAGGAGGAACCTGCAAGTTATGACAGGCAATGAACTGAAGTAATGGTCCTCAGTGAATGGCCACCTCCAGGCCACCAGAGGAGGAACCTGCAAGTTATGTCAGGCAATGAACTGAAGTAATGGTACTCAGTGAATGGCCACCTCCAGGCCACCAGAGGAGGAACCTGCAAGTTATGACAGGCAATGAACTGAAGTAATGGTACTCAGTGAAAGGCCACCTCCAGGCAACCAGAGGAGGAACCTGCAAGTGATGTCAGGTCGTGAACTGAAGTAATGGTACTCAGTGAATGGCCACCTCCAGAAGAGGAACCTGCAAGCGATGGACGGCAATGAACTGAAGTAATGGTACTCAGTGAATGTGCACCACCAGGCCACCAGAGGAGGAACCTGCAAGTTATGACAGGCAATGAACTGAAGTAATGGTACTCAGTGAATGACCTATTCCAGGCCACCAAAGGAGGAACCTGCAAGTGATGACAGGCAATGAACTGAAGTAATGGTACTCAGTGAACATCCACCGCCAGGCCACCAGAGGAGGAACCTGAAAGTTATGACAGACCATGAACTGAAATAATGGTACTCAAAGAAAGTCCACCGCCAGGACACCAGAGCAGGAACCTGCAAGTTATGACAGACCATGAACTGAAGTAAAGGTACTCAGTGAATGTCCACCTCCAGACGAGGAACCTGCAAGTTATGACAGACCATGAACTGAAGTAATGGTACTCAGTGAATGGCAACCTCCAGGCCACCAGAGGAGGAACCTTGAAGTGATGACAGGCCGTGAACTGAAGTAATGGTACTCAGTGAACGTCCACCCCCAGGCCACCAGAGGAGGAACCTGCAGGTGATGACAGTCCGTGAACTGAAGTAATGGTACTCAGTGAATGGCAACCTCCAGGCCACCAGAGGAGGAACCTGCAAGTGATGACAGGCCGTGAACTGAAGTAATGGTACTCAGTGAACGTCCACCCCCAGGCCACCAGAGGAGGAACCTGAAAGATATGACAGACCATGAACTGAAGTAATGGTACTCAGTGAATGGCCAGCTCCAGGCCACCAGAGGAGGAACCTGCAGGTGATGACAGTCCGTGAACTGAAGTAATGGTACTCAGTGAATGGCAACCTCCAGGCCACCAGAGGAGGAACCTGCAAGTGATGACAGGCCGTGAACTGAAGTAATGGTACTTAGTGAATGGCCACCTTCAGGCCACCAGAGGAGGAACCTGCAAGTTACGACAGGCCATGAACTGAAGTAATGGTACTCAGTGAATGGCCACCTCCAGACCTCCAGAAGAGGAACCTGCAAGTTATGACAACCCATGAACTGCATTAATGGAACTCAGTGAATGGCCACCTCCAGGCCACCAGAGGAGGAACCTGCAAGTGATGACAGGCCGTAAACTGAAATATTGGTACTCAGTGAATATCCATCCCCAGGCCACCAGAGAAGGAACCTGGAAGTTATGACAGGCAATGAACTGAAGTAATGGTACTCAGTGAAAGGCCACCTCCAGGCCACCAGAGGAGGAAATTGCAAGTGCTGACAGGCTGTTAACTGAAGTAATGGTACTCAGTGAATGGCCACCTCCAGGCCACCAGAGGAGGAACCTGCAAGTTACGACAGGCCATGAACTAAAGTAATGGTACTCAGGGAATGGACACCTCCAGGCAACCAGAGGAGGAACCTGCAAGTGATGTCAGGTCGTGAACTGAAGTAATGGTATTCAGTGAATGGCCACCTCCAGAAGAGGAACCTGCAAGCGATGGCCGGCAATGAACTGAAGTAATGGTACTCAGTGAATGTGCACCGCCAGGCCACCAGAGGAGGAACCTGCAAGTTATGACAGGCAATGAACTGAAGTAATGGTACTCAGTGAATGACCTATTCCAGGCCACCAAAGGAGGAACCTGCAAGTGATGACAGGCAATGAACTGAAGTAATGGTACTCAGTGAACATCCACCGCCAGGCCACCAGAGGAGGAACCTGAAAGTTATGACAGACCATGAACTGAAATAATGGTACTCAGTGAAAGTCCACCGCCAGGACACCAGAGCAGGAACCTGCAAGTTATGACAGACGATGAACTGAAGTAATGGTACTCAGTGAATGTCCACCTCCAGACGAGGAACCTGCAAGTTATGACAGACCATGAACTGAAGTAATGGTACTCAGTGAAAGGCCACCTCCAGGCCACCAGAGGAGGAACCTGGAGGTGATGACAGGCCGTGAACTGAAGTAATGGTACTCAGTGAATGGCAACCTCCAGGCCACCAGAGGAGGAACCTGCAAGTGATGACAGGCTGTGAACTGAAGTAATGGTACTCAGTGAATGGCCACCTTCAGGCCACCAGAGGAGGAACCTGCAAGTTACGACAGGCCATGAACTGAAGTAATGGTACTCAGTGAATGGCCACCTCCAGACCTCCAGAAGAGGGACCTGCAAGTTATGGCAACCCATGAACTGTATTAATGCTACTCAGTGAATGGCCACCTCCAGGCCACCAGAGGAGGAAACTGCAAGTGACGACAGGCCATGAACTGAAATAATGGTACTCAGTGAATGTCCATCTCCAGGCCACCAGAGAAGCAACCTGCAAGTTATGACAGGCAATGAACTGAAGTAATGGTACTCAGTGAATGGCCACCTCCAGGCCACCAGAGGAGGAACCTGCAAGTGCTGACAGGCCGTTAACTGAAGTAATGTTACTCAGTGAATGGCCACCTCCAGGCCACCAGAGGAGGAACCTGCAAGTTACGACAGGCCATGAACTAAAGTAATGGTACTCAGGGAATGGCCACAACCAGACCTCCAGAAGAGGAACCTGGAAGTTACGACAGACCATGAACTGAAGTAATGGTACTCAGTGAATGGCCACCTCCAGGCCACGTGAGGAGGAACCTGCAAGTTATGACAGGCAATAAACTGAAGTAATGGTACTCAGTGAATGTCCACTGCCAGGCCACCAGAGGTGGAACCTGCAAGTTATGACAGACCATGAACTGAAGTAATGGTACTCAGTGAATGTCCACTGCCAGGCCACTAGAGGAGGAACCTGCAAGTGATGACAGGCCGTGAACTGAAGTAATGGTACTCAGTGAATGGCCACCTCCAGGCAACCAGAGGAGGAACCTGCCAGTGATGTCAGGCCGTGATCTGAAGTAATGGTACTCAGTGAATGGCCACCTCCAGGCAAGCAGAGGAGAAACCTGCCAGTGATGTCAGGCCGTGAACTGAAGTAATGGTACTTAGTGAATGGCCACCTCCAGAAGAGGAACCTGCAAGCGATGACCGGCAATGAACTGAAGTAATGGTACTCAGTGAATGTGCACCGCCAGACCACCAGAGGAGGAACCTGCAAGTTATGACAGGCAATGAACTGATGTAATGGTCCTCAGTGAATGGCCACCTCCAGGCCACCAGAGGAGGAACCTGCAAGTTATGTCAGGCAATGAACTGAAGTAATGGTACTCAGTGAATGGCCACCTCCAGGCCACCAGAGGAGGAACTTGCAAGTTATGACAGCTAATGAACTGAAGTAATGGTACTCAGTGAATGGCCACCTCCAGGCAACCAGAGGAGGAACCTGCAAGTGATGTCAGGTCGTGAACTGAAGTAATGGTACTCAGTGAATGGCCACCTCCAGAAGAGGAACTTGCAAGCGACGACCGGCAATGAACTGAAGTAATGGTACTCAGTGAATGTGCACCGCCAGGCCACCAGAGGAGGAACCTGCAAGTTATGACAGGCAATGAACTGAAGTAATGGTACTCAGTAAATGACCTATTCCAGGCCACCAAAGGAGGAACCTGCAAGTGATGACAGGCAATGAACTGAAGTAATGGTACTCAGTGAACGTCCACCCCCAGGCCACCAGAGGAGGAACCCGAAAGTTATGACAGACCATGAACTGAAGTAATGGTACTCAGTGAATGGCCACCTCCAGGCCACCAGAGGAGGAACCTGCAGGTGATGACAGGCCGTGAACTGAAGTAATGGTACTCAGTGAATGGCAACCTCCAGGCCACCAGAGGAGGAACCTGCAAGTGATGACAGGCCGTGAACTGAAGTAATGGTACTCAGTGAATGGCCACCTTCAGGCCACCAGAGGAGGAACCTGCAAGTTACTACAGGCCATGAACTGAAGTAATGGTACTCAGTGAATGGCCACCTCCAGACCTCCAGAAGAGGAACCTGCAAGTGATGACAGGCCGTGAACTGAAGTAATGGTATTCAGTGATGGCCACCACCAGGCCACCAGAGGAACCTGCAAGTTATGAAAGACCATGAACTGAAGTAATGGTACTCAGTGAATGTCCACTGCCAGGCCACCAGAGGAGGAACCTGCAAGTTATGACAGACCATGAACTGAAGTAATGGTACTCAGTGAATGTCCACTGCCAGGCAACCAGAGGAGGAACCTGCCAGTGATGTCAGGCCGTGAACTGAAGTAATGGTACTCAGTGAATGGCCACCTCCAGACCTCCAGACCTCCAGAAGAGGAACCTGCAAGTTATGACAACCCATGAACTGCATTAATGGAACTTAGTGAATGGCCACCTCCAGGCCACCAGAGGAGGAACCTGCAAGTGATGACAGGCCATAAACTGAAATATTGGTACTCAGTAAATATCCATCTCCAGGCCACCAGAGAAGGAACCTGGAAGTTATGACAGGCAATGAACTGAAGTAATGGTACTCAGTGAAAGGCCACCTCCAGGCCACCAGAGGAGGAAATTGCAAGTGCTGACAGGCTGTTAACTGAAGTAATGGTACTCAGTGAATGGCCACCTCCAGGCCACCAGAGGAGGAACCTGCAAGTTACGACAGGCCATGAACTAAAGTAATGGTACTCAGGGAATGGCCACCTCCAGGCAACCAGAGGAGGAACCTGCAAGTGATGTCAGGTCGTGAACTGAATTAATGGTATTCAGTGAATGGCCACCTCCAGAAGAGGAACCTGCAAGCGATGGCCGGCAATGAACTGAAGTAATGGTACTCAGTGAATGTGCACCGCCAGGCCACCAGAGGAGGAACCTGCAAGTTATGACAGGCAATGAACTGAAGTAATGGTACTCAGTGAATGACCTATTCCAGGCCACCAAAGGAGGAACCTGCAAGTGATGACAGGCAATGAACTGAAGTAATGGTACTCAGTGAACATCCACCGCCAGGCCACCAGAGGAGGAACCTGAAAGTTATGACAGACCATGAACTGAAATAATGGTACTCAGTGAAAGTCCACCGCCAGGACACCAGAGCAGGAACCTGCAAGTTATGACAGACCATGAACTGAAGTAATGGTACTCAGTGAATGTCCACCTCCAGACGAGGAACCTGCAAGTTATGACAGACCATGAACTGAAGTAATGGTACTCAGTGAAAGGCCACCTCCAGGCCACCAGAGGAGGAACCTGCAGGTGATGACAGGCCGTGAACTGAAGTAATGGTACTCAGTGAATGGCAACCTCCAGGCCACCAGAGGAGGAACCTGCAAGTGATGACAGGCCGTGAACTGAAGTAATGGTACTCAGTGAATGGCCACCTTCAGGCCACCAGAGGAGAAACCTGCAAGTTACGACAGGCCATGAACTGAAGTAATGGTACTCAGTGAATGGCCACCTCCAGACCTCCAGAAGAGGGACCTGCAAGTTATGACAACCCATGAACTGTATTAATGCTACTCAGTGAATGGCCACCTCCAGGCCACCAGATGAGGAAACTGCAAGTGACGACAGGCCATGAACTGAAATAATGGTACTCAGTGAATGTCCATCTCCAGGCCACCAGAGAAGCAACCTGCAAGTTATGACAGGCAATGAACTGAAGTAATGGTACTCAGTGAATGGCCACCTCCAGGCCACCAGAGGAGGAACCTGCAAGTGCTGACAGGCCGTTAACTGAAGTAATGTTACTCAGTGAATGGCCACCTCCAGGCCACCAGAGGAGGAACCTGCAAGTTACGACAGGCCATGAACTAAAGTAATGGTACTCAGGGAATGGCCACAACCAGACCTCCAGAAGAGGAACCTGGAAGTTACGACAGACCATGAACTGAAGTAATGGTACTCAGTGAATGGCCACCTCCAGGCCACGTGAGGAGGAACCTGCAAGTTATGACAGGCAATAAACTGAAGTAATGGTACTCAGTGAATATCCACTGCCAGGCCACCAGAGGTGGAACCTGCAAGTTATGACAGACCATGAACTGAAGTAATGGTACTCAGTGAATGTCCACTGCCAGGCCACCAGAAGAGGGACCTGCAAGTTATGACAACCCATGAACTGTTTTAATGCTACTCAGTGAATGGCCACCTCCAGGCCACCAGAGGAGGAAACTGCAAGTGACGACAGGCCACGAACTGAAATAATGGTACTCAGTGAATGTCCACCTCCAGGCCACCAGAGGAGGAACCTGCAAGTGCTGACAGGCCGTTAACTGAAGTAATGTTACTCAGTGAATGGCCACCTCCAGGCCACCAGAGGAGGAACCTACCTGCAAGTTACGACAGGCCATGAACTAAAGTAATGGTACTCAGGGAATGGCCACAACCAGACCTCCAGAAGAGGAACCTGGAAGTTACGACAGACCATGAACTGAAGTAATGGTACTCAGTGAATGGCCACCTCCAGGCCACGTGAGGAGGAACCTGCAAGTTATGACAGGCAATAAACTGAAGTAATGGTACTCAGTGAATGTCCACTGCCAGGCCACCAGAGGAGGAACCTGCAAGTGATGACAGGCCGTAACCTGAAGTAATGGTATTCAGTGATGGCCACCTCCAGGCCACCAGAGGAACCTGTAAGTTATGACAGACCATGAACTGAAGTAATGGTACTCAGTGAATGTCCACTGCCAGGCCACCAGAGGAGGAACCTGCAAGTTATGACAGACCATGAACTGAAGTAATGGTACTCAGTGAATGTCCACTGCCAGGCCACCAGAGGAGGAACCTGCAAGTGATGACAGGCCGTGAACTGAAGTAATGGTACTCAGTGAATGGCCACCTCCAGGCAACCAGAGGAGGAACCTGCCAGTGATGTCAGGCCGTGAACTGAAGTAATGGTACTTAGTGAATGGCCACCTCCAGGTAAGCAGAGGAGGAACCTGCCAGTGATGTCAGGCCGTGAACTGAAGTAATGGTACTTAGTGAATGGCCACCTCCAGAAGAGGAACCTGCAAGCGATGACCGGCAATGAACTGAAGTAATGGTACTCAGTGAATGTGCACCGCCAGACCACCAGAGGAGGAACCTGCAAGTTATGACAGGCAATGAACTGATGTAATGGTCCTCAGTGAATGGCCACCTCCAGGCCACCAGAGGAGGAACCTGCAAGTTATGTCAGGCAATGAACTGAAGTAATGGTGCTCAGTGAATGGCCACCTCCAGGCCACCAGAGGAGGAACTTGCAAGTTATGACAGCTAATGAACTGAAGTAATGGTACTCAGTGAATGGCCACCTCCAGGCAACCAGAGGAGGAACCTGCAAGTGATGTCAGGTCGTGAACTGAAGTAATGGTACTCAGTGAATGGCCACCTCCAGAAGAGGAACCTGCAAGCGAAGACCGGCAATGAACTGAAGTAATGGTACTCAGTGAATGTGCACCGCCAGGCCACCAGAGGAGGAACCTGCAAGTTATGACAGGCAATGAACTGAAGTAATGGTACTCAGTAAATGACCTATTCCAGGCCACCAAAGGAGGAACCTGCAAGTGATGACAGGCAATGAACTGAAGTAATGGTACTCAGTGAATGGCCACCTCCAGGCCACCAGAGGAGGAACCTGCAGGTGATGACAGGCCGTGAACTGAAGTAATGGTACTCAGTGAATGGCAACCTCCAGGCCACCAGAGGAGGAACCTGCAAGTGATGACAGGCCGTGAACTGAAGTAATGGTACTCAGTGAATGGCAACCTCCAGGCCACCAGAGGAGGAACCTGCAAGTGATGACAGGCCGTGAACTGAAGTAATGGTACTCAGTGAATGGCCACCTTCAGGCCACCAGAGGAGGAACCTGAAAGTTATGACAGACCATGAACTGAAGTAATGGTACTCAGTGAATGGCCACCTCCAGGCCACCAGAGGAGGAACCTGCAGGTGATGACAGGCCATGAACTGAAGTAATGGTACTCAGTGAATGGCAACCTCCAGGCCACCAGAGGAGGAACCTGCAAGTGATGACAGGCCGTGAACTGAAGTAATGGTACTCAGTGAATGGCCACCTTCAGGCCACCAGAGGAGGAACCTGCAAGTTACGACAGGCCATGAACTGAAGTAATGGTACTCAGTGAATGGCCACCTCCAGACCTCCAGAAGAGGAACCTGCAAGTGATGACAGGCCGTGAACTGAAGTAATGGTATTCAGTGATGGCCACCACCAGGCAACCAGAGGAACCTGCAAGTTATGAAAGACCATGAACTGAAGTAATGGTACTCAGTGAATGTCCACTGCCAGGCCACCAGAGGAGGAACCTGCCAGTGATGTCAGGCCGTGAACTGAAGTAATGGTACTCAGTGAATGGCCACCTCCAGGCAAGCAGAGGAGGAACCTGCCAGTGATGTCAGGCCGTGAACTGAAGTAATGGTACTTAGTGAATTGCCACCTCCAGAAGAGGAACCTGCAAGCGATGACCGGCAATGAACTGAAGTAATGGTACTCAGTGAATGTGCACCGCCAGACCACCAGAGGATGAACCTGCAAGTTATGACAGGCAATGAACTGATGTAATGGTCCTCAGTGAATGGCCACCTCCAGGCCAGCAGAGGAGGAACCTGCAAGTTATGTCAGGCAATGAACTGAAGTAATGGTACTCAGTGAATGGCCACCTCTAGGCCACCAGAGGAGGAACCTGCTAGTTATGACAGGTAATGAACTGAAGTAATGGTACTCAGTGAATGGCCACCTCCAGGCAACCAGAGGAGGAACCTGCCAGTGATGTCAGGCCGTGAACTGAAGTAATGGTACTCAGTGAATGGCCACCTCCAGAAGAGGAACCTGCAAGCGACGACCGGCAATGAACTGAAGTAATGGCACTCAGTGAATGTGCACCGCCAGGCCACCAGAGGAGGAACCTGCAAGTTATGACAGGCAATGAACTGAAGTAATGGTACTCAGTAAATGACCTATTCCAGTCCACCAAAGGAGGAACCTGCAAGTGATGACAGGCAATAAACTGAAGTAATGGTACTCAGTGAACGTCCACCCCCAGGCCACCAGAGGAGGAACCTGAAAGTTATGACAGACCATGAACTGAAGTAATGGTACTCAGTGAATGGCAACCTCCAGGCCACCAGAGGAGGAACCTGCAAGTGATGACAGGCTGTTAACTGAAGTAATGGTACTCAGTGAATGGCCACCTCCAGACCTCCAGAAGAGGAACCTGCAAGTTATGATAACCCATGAACTGTATTAATGGAACTCAGTGAATGGCCACCTCCAGGCCACCAGAGGAGGAACCTGCAAGTGATGTCAGGTCGTGAAATGAAGTAATGGTACTCAGTGAATGGCCACCTCCAGAAGAGGAACCTGCAAGCGATGACCAGCAATGAACTGAAGTAATGGTACTCAGTAAATGTGCACCGCCAGGCCACCAGAGGAGGAACCTGCAAGTTATGACAGGCAATGAACTGAAGTAATGGTACTCAGTGAATGACCTATTCCAGGCCACCAAAGGAGGAACCTGCAAGTGATGACAGGCAATTAAACTGAAGTAATGGTACTCAGTGAACGTCCACCACCAGGCCACCAGAGGAGGAACCTGAAAGTTATGACAGACCATGAACTGAAGTAATGGTACTCAGTGAATGGCCACCTCCAGGCCACCAGAGGAGGAACCTGCAGGTGATGACAGGCCGTGAACTGAAGTAATGGTACTCAGTGAATGGCACCTCCAGGCCACCAGAGGAGGAACCTGCAAGTGATGACAGGCCGTGAACTGAAGTAATGGTGCTCAGTGAATGGCCACCTTCAGGCGACCAGAGGAGGAACCTCCAAGTTACGACAGGCCATGAACTGAAGTAATGGTACTCAGTGAATGGCCACCTCCAGACCTCCAGAAGAGGAACCTGCAAGTTATGACAACCCATGAACTGTATTAATGGAACTCAGTGAATGGCCACCTCCAGGCCACCAGAGGAGGAACCTGCAAGTGATGACAGGCCATGAACTGAAATAATGGTACTAAGTGAATATCCATCTCCAGGCCACCAGAGAAGGAACCTGCAAGTTATGACAGGCAATGAACTGAAGTAATGGTACTCAGTGAAAGGCCACCTCCAGGCCACCAGAGGAGGAACCTGCAAGTGCTGACAGGCTGTTAACTGAAGTAATGGTACTCAGTAAATGGCCACCTTCAGGCCACCAGAGGAGGAACCTGCAAGTTACGACAGGCCATGAACTAAAGTAATGGTACTCAGGGAATGGCCACAACCAGACCTCCAGAAGAGGAAGCTTGCAAGTTATGACAGACCATGAACTGAAGTAATGGTACTCAGTGAATGTGCACCACCAGAAGAGAAACCTGCAAGCGATGACCGGCAATAAACTGAAGTAATGGTACTCTGTGAAAGTCCACTGCCAGGCCACCAGAGGAGGAACCTGCAAGTTATGACAGACCATGAACTGAAGTAATGGTACTCAGTGAATGTCCACCTCCAGACGAGGAACCTGCAAGTTATGACAGACCATGAACTGAAGTAATGGTACTCAGTGAATTGCCACCGCCAGGTCACCAGAGGAGGAACCTGCCAGTGATGTCAGGCCGTGAACTGAAGTAATGGTACTCAGTGAATGGCCACCTCCAGGCAAGCAGAGGAGGAACCTGTCAGTGATGTCAGGCCGTGAACTGAAGTAATGGTACTCAGTGAATGGCCACCTCCAGAAGAGGAACCTGCAAGCGATGACCAGCAATGAACTGAAGTAATGGTACTCAGTGAATGTGCACCGCCAGGCCACCAGAGGAGGAACCTGCAAGTTATGACAGGCAATGAACTGAAGTAATGGTACTCAGTGAATGACCTATTCCAGGCCACCAAAGGAGGAACCTGCAAGTGATGACAGGCAATGAACTGAAGTAATGGTACTCAGTGAACGTCCACCGCCAGGCCACCAGAGGAGGAACCTGAAAGTTATGACAGACCATGAACTGAAGTAATGGTACTCAGTGAATGGCCACCTCCAGGCCACCAGAGGAGGAACCTGCAGGTGATGACAGGCCGTGAACTGAAGTAATGGTACTCAGTGAATGGCACCTCCACGCCACCAGAGGAGGAACCTGCAAGTGATGACAGGCCGTGAACTGAAGTAATGGTGCTCAGTGAATGGCCACCTTCAGGCGACCAGAGGAGGAACCTCCAAGTTACGACAGGCCATGAACTGAAGTAATGGTACTCAGTGAATGGCCACCTCCAGACCTCCAGAAGAGGAACCTGCAAGTTATGACAACCCATGAACTGTATTAATGGAACTCAGTGAATGGCCACCTCCAGGCCACCAGAGGAGGAACCTGCAAGTGATGACAGGCCATGAACTGAAATAATGGTACTCAGTGAATATTTATCTCCAGGCCACCAGAGAAGGAACCTGCAAGTTATGACAGGCAATGAACTGAAGTAATGGTACTCAGTGAAAGGCCACCTCCAGGCCACCAGAGGAGGAACCTGCAAGTGCTGACAGGCTGTTAACTGAAGTAATGGTACTCAGTAAATGGCCACCTTCAGGCCACCAGAGGAGGAACCTGCAAGTTACGACAGGCCATGAACTAAAGTAATGGTACTCAGGGAATGGCCACAACCAGACCTCCAGAAGAGGAAGCTTGCAAGTTATGACAGACCATGAACTGAAGTAATGGTACTCAGTGAATGTCCACCTCCAGACGAGGAACCTGCAAGTTATGACAGACCATGAACTGAAGTAATGGTACTCAGTGAATTGCCACCGCCAGGTCACCAGAGGAGGAACCTGCAAGTGATGACAGGCCATGAACTGAAGTAATGGTACTCAGTGAATAGCCACCTCCAGGCCACCAGAGGAACCTGCAAGTTATGACAGACCATGAACTGAAGTAATGGTACTCAGTGAATGGCCACCTCCAGGCCTCCAGAAGAGGAACCTGCAAGCGATGACCTGCAATGAACAGAAGTAATGGTACTCAGTGAATGTCCACCGCCAGGCCACCAGAGGAGGAACCTGCAACTTACGACAGACCATGAACTTAAGTAATGGTACTCAGTGAATGTCCACTGCCAGGCCACCAGAGGAGGAACCTGCAAGTGATGACAGGCCGTGAACTGAAGTAATGGTATTCAGTGATGGCCACCTCCAGGCCACCAGAGGAGGAACCTGCAAGTTATGACAGGCATTCAACTGAAGTAATGGTACTCAGTCAATGTCGACCGCCAGGCCACCAGAGGAGGAACCTGCAAGTTATGACAGACCATGAACTGAAGTAATGGTACTCAGTGAATGGCCACCACCAGGTCACCAGTGGAGGAACCTGCAAGTTATGACAGACCATGAACTGAAGTAATGGTACTCAGTGAATGTCCACCGCCAGGCCACCAGAGGAGGTACCTGCAAGTTATGACAGACCATGAACTGAATTAATGGTAATCAGTGATGGCCACCTCCAGGCCACCAGAGGAGGAACCTGCAAGTTATGATAGACAATGTACTGAAGTAATGGTACCTCAGTGAATGGCCACCTCCAGGCCACCAGAGGAGGAACATGGAAGTTACGACAGGCCATGAACTGAAGTAATGATACTCAGTGAATGGCCACGTCCAGACCTCCAGAAGAGGAACCTGCAAGTTATGACAGACCGTGAACTGAAGTAATGGTACTCAGTGAATGTCCACTGCCAGGCCACCAGAGGAGGAACCTGCCAGTGATGTCAGGCCGTGAACTGAAGTAATGGTACTCAGTGAATGGCCACCTCCAGGCAAGCAGAGGAGGAACCTGCCAGTGATGTCAGGCCGTGAACTGAAGTAATGGTACTTAGTGAATTGCCACCTCCAGAAGAGGAACCTGCAAGCGATGACCGGCAATGAACTGAAGTAATGGTACTCAGTGAATGTGCACCGCCAGACCACCAGAGGATGAACCTGCAAGTTATGACAGGCAATGAACTGATGTAATGGTCCTCAGTGAATGGCCACCTCCAGGCCAGCAGAGGAGGAACCTGCAAGTTATGTCAGGCAATGAACTGAAGTAATGGTACTCAGTGAATGGCCACCTCTAGGCCACCAGAGGAGGAACCTGCTAGTTATGACAGGTAATGAACTGAAGTAATGGTACTCAGTGAATGGCCACCTCCAGGCAACCAGAGGAGGAACCTGCCAGTGATGTCAGGCCGTGAACTGAAGTAATGGTACTCAGTGAATGGCCACCTCCAGAAGAGGAACCTGCAAGCGACGACCGGCAATGAACTGAAGTAATGGCACTCAGTGAATGTGCACCGCCAGGCCACCAGAGGAGGAACCTGCAAGTTATGACAGGCAATGAACTGAAGTAATGGTACTCAGTAAATGACCTATTCCAATCCACCAAAGGAGGAACCTGCAAGTGATGACAGGCAATAAACTGAAGTAATGGTACTCAGTGAACGTCCACCCCCAGGCCACCAGAGGAGGAACCTGAAAGTTATGACAGACCATGAACTGAAGTAATGGTACTCAGTGAATGGCAACCTCCAGGCCACCAGAGGAGGAACCTGCAAGTGATGACAGGCTGTTAACTGAAGTAATGGTACTCAGTGAATGGCCACCTCCAGACCTCCAGAAGAGGAACCTGCAAGTTATGATAACCCATGAACTGTATTAATGGAACTCAGTGAATGGCCACCTCCAGGCCACCAGAGGAGGAACCTGCAAGTGATGTCAGGTCGTGAAATGAAGTAATGGTACTCAGTGAATGGCCACCTCCAGAAGAGGAACCTGCAAGCGATGACCAGCAATGAACTGAAGTAATGGTACTCAGTGAATGTGCACCGCCAGGCCACCAGAGGAGGAACCTGCAAGTTATGACAGGCAATGAACTGAAGTAATTGTACTCAGTGAATGACCTATTCCAGGCCACCAAAGGAGGAACCTGCAAGTGATGACAGGCAATTAAACTGAAGTAATGGTACTCAGTGAACGTCCACCGCCAGGCCACCAGAGGAGGAACCTGAAAGTTATGACAGACCATGAACTGAAGTAATGGTACTCAGTGAATGGCCACCTCCAGGCCACCAGAGGAGGAACCTGCAGGTGATGACAGGCCGTGAACTGAAGTAATGGTACTCAGTGAATGGCACCTCCAGGCCACCAGAGGAGGAACCTGCAAGTGATGACAGGCCGTGAACTGAAGTAATGGTGCTCAGTGAATGGCCACCTTCAGGCGACCAGAGGAGGAACCTCCAAGTTACGACAGGCCATGAACTGAAGTAATGGTACTCAGTGAATGGCCACCTCCAGACCTCCAGAAGAGGAACCTGCAAGTTATGACAACCCATGAACTGTATTAATGGAACTCAGTGAATGGCCACCTCCAGGCCACCAGAGGAGGAACCTGCAAGTGATGACAGGCCATGAACTGAAATAATGGTACTAAGTGAATATCCATCTCCAGGCCACCAGAGAAGGAACCTGCAAGTTATGACAGGCAATGAACTGAATTAATGGTACTCAGTGAAAGGCCACCTCCAGGCCACCAGAGGAGGAACCTGCAAGTGCTGACAGGCTGTTAACTGAAGTAATGGTACTCAGTAAATGGCCACCTTCAGGCCACCAGAGGAGGAACCTGCAAGTTACGACAGGCCATGAACTAAAGTAATGGTACTCAGGGAATGGCCACAACCAGACCTCCAGAAGAGGAAGCTTGCAAGTTATGACAGACCATGAACTGAAGTAATGGTACTCAGTGAATGTGCACCACCAGAAGAGAAACCTGCAAGCGATGACCGGCAATAAACTGAAGTAATGGTACTCTGTGAAAGTCCACTGCCAGGCCACCAGAGGAGGAACCTGCAAGTTATGACAGACCATGAACTGAAGTAATGGTACTCAGTGAATGTCCACCTCCAGACGAGGAACCTGCAAGTTATGACAGACCATGAACTGAAGTAATGGTACTCAGTGAATTGCCACCGCCAGGTCACCAGAGGAGGAACCTGCCAGTGATGTCAGGCCGTGAACTGAAGTAATGGTACTCAGTGAATGGCCACCTCCAGGCAAGCAGAGGAGGAACCTGTCAGTGATGTCAGGCCGTGAACTGAAGTAATGGTACTCAGTGAATGGCCACCTCCAGAAGAGGAACCTGCAAGCGATGACCAGCAATGAACTGAAGTAATGGTACTCAGTGAATGTGCACCGCCAGGCCACCAGAGGAGGAACCTGCAAGTTATGACAGGCAATGAACTGAAGTAATGGTACTCAGTGAATGACCTATTCCAGGCCACCAAAGGAGGAACCTGCAAGTGATGACAGGCAATGAACTGAAGTAATGGTACTCAGTGAACGTCCACCGCCAGGCCACCAGAGGAGGAACCTGAAAGTTATGACAGACCATGAACTGAAGTAATGGTACTCAGTGAATGGCCACCTCCAGGCCACCAGAGGAGGAACCTGCAGGTGATGACAGGCCGTGAACTGAAGTAATGGTACTCAGTGAATGGCACCTCCACGCCACCAGAGGAGGAACCTGCAAGTGATGACAGGCCGTGAACTGAAGTAATGGTGCTCAGTGAATGGCCACCTTCAGGCGACCAGAGGAGGAACCTCCAAGTTACGACAGGCCATGAACTGAAGTAATGGTACTCAGTGAATGGCCACCTCCAGACCTCCAGAAGAGGAACCTGCAAGTTATGACAACCCATGAACTGTATTAATGGAACTCAGTGAATGGCCACCTCCAGGCCACCAGAGGAGGAACCTGCAAGTGATGACAGGCCATGAACTGAAATAATGGTACTCAGTGAATATTTATCTCCAGGCCACCAGAGAAGGAACCTGCAAGTTATGACAGGCAATGAACTGAAGTAATGGTACTCAGTGAAAGGCCACCTCCAGGCCACCAGAGGAGGAACCTGCAAGTGCTGACAGGCTGTTAACTGAAGTAATGGTACTCAGTAAATGGCCACCTTCAGGCCACCAGAGGAGGAACCTGCAAGTTACGACAGGCCATGAACTAAAGTAATGGTACTCAGGGAATGGCCACAACCAGACCTCCAGAAGAGGAAGCTTGCAAGTTATGACAGACCATGAACTGAAGTAATGGTACTCAGTGAATGTGCACCACCAGAAGAGAAACCTGCAAGCGATGACCGGCAATAAACTGAAGTAATGGTACTCTGTGAAAGTCCACTGCCAGGCCACCAGAGGAGGAACCTGCAAGTTATGACAGACCATGAACTGAAGTAATGGTACTCAGTGAATGTCCACCTCCAGACGAGGAACCTGCAAGTTATGACAGACCATGAACTGAAGTAATGGTACTCAGTGAATTGCCCCCGCCAGGTCACCAGAGGAGGAACCTGCAAGTGATGACAGGCCATGAACTGAAGTAATGGTACTCAGTGAATAGCCACCTCCAGGCCACCAGAGGAACCTGCAAGTTATGACAGACCATGAACTGAAGTAATGGTACTCAGTGAATGGCCACCTCCAGGCCTCCAGAAGAGGAACCTGCAAGCGATGACCTGCAATGAACAGAAGTAATGGTACTCAGTGAATGTCCACCGCCAGGCCACCAGAGGAGGAACCTGCAACTTACGACAGACCATGAACTTAAGTAATGGTACTCAGTGAATGTCCACTGCCAGGCCACCAGAGGAGGAACCTGCAAGTGATGACAGGCCGTGAACTGAAGTAATGGTATTCAGTGATGGCCACCTCCAGGCCACCAGAGGAGGAACCTGCAAGTTATGACAGGCATTCAACTGAAGTAATGGTACTCAGTCAATGTCGACCGCCAGGCCACCAGAGGAGGAACCTGCAAGTTATGACAGACCATGAACTGAAGTAATGGTACTCAGTGAATGGCCACCACCAGGTCACCAGTGGAGGAACCTGCAAGTTATGACAGACCATGAACTGAAGTAATGGTACTCAGTGAATGTCCACCGCCAGGCCACCAGAGGAGGTACCTGCAAGTTATGACAGACCATGAACTGAATTAATGGTAATCATTGATGGCCACCTCCAGGCCACCAGAGGAGGAACCTGCAAGTTATGATAGACAATGTACTGAAGTAATGGTACCTCAGTGAATGGCCACCTCCAGGCCACCAGAGGAGGAACATGGAAGTTACGACAGGCCATGAACTGAAGTAATGATACTCAGTGAATGGCCACGTCCAGACCTCCAGAAGAGGAACCTGCAAGTTATGACAGACCGTGAACTGAAGTAATGGTACTCAGTGAACGGCCACCTCCAGACAACCAGAGGAGGAACCTGCCAGTGATGTCAGGCCATGAACTGAAGTAATGGTACTCAGTGAAGGGCCACCTACAGGCCACCAGAGGAGGAACCTGCAAGTTATGACAGGCAATGAACTGAAGTAATGATACTCAGTGAATGGCCACCTCCAGGCAACCAGAGGAGGAACCTGCAAGTTATGACAGACCATGAACTGAAGTAATGGTACTCAGTGAATGTGCACCGCCAGACCACCAGAGGAGTAACTTGCAAGTTATGACAGGCAATGAACTGAAGTAATGGTCCTCAGTGAATGGCCACCTCCAGGCAACCAGAGGAGGAACCTGCCAGTGATGTCAGGCCGTGAACTGAAGTAATGGTACTTAGTGAATGGCCACCTCCAGGCAAGCAGAGGAGGAACCTGCCAGTGATGTCAGGCCGTGAACTGAAGTAATGGTACTTAGTGAATGGCCACCTCCAGAAGAGGAACCTGCAAGCGATGACCGGCAATGAACTGAAGTAATGGTACTCAGTGAATGTGCACCGCCAGACCACCAGAGGAGGAACCTGCAAGTTATGACAGGCAATGAACTGATGTAATGGTCCTCAGTGAATGGCCACCTCCAGGCCACCAGAGGAGGAACCTGCAAGTTATGTCAGGCAATGAACTGAAGTAATGGTGCTCAGTGAATGGCCACCTCCAGGCCACCAGAGGAGGAACTTGCAAGTTATGACAGCTAATGAACTGAAGTAATGGTACTCAGTGAATGGCCACCTCCAGGCAACCAGAGGAGGAACCTGCAAGTGATGTCAGGTCGTGAACTGAAGTAATGGTACTCAGTGAATGGCCACCTCCAGAAGAGGAACCTGCAAGCGACGACCGGCAATGAACTGAAGTAATGGTACTCAGTGAATGTGCACCGCCAGGCCACCAGAGGAGGAACCTGCAAGTTATGACAGGCAATGAACTGAAGTAATGGTACTCAGTAAATGACCTATTCCAGGCCACCAAAGGAGGAACCTGCAAGTGATGACAGGCAATGAACTGAAGTAATGGTACTCAGTGAATGGCCACCTCCAGGCCGCCAGAGGAGGAACCTGCAGGTGATGACAGGCCGTGAACTGAAGTAATGGTACTCAGTGAATGGCAACCTCCAGGCCACCAGAGGAGGAACCTGCAAGTGATGACAGGCCGTGAACTGAAGTAATGGTACTCAGTGAATGGCAACCTCCAGGCCACCAGAGGAGGAACCTGCAAGTGATGACAGGCCGTGAACTGAAGTAATGGTACTCAGTGAATGGCCACCTTCAGGCCACCAGAGGAGGAACCTGAAAGTTATGACAGACCATGAACTGAAGTAATGGTACTCAGTGAATGGCCACCTCCAAGCCACCAGAGGAGGAACCTGCAGGTGATGACAGGCCATGAACTGAAGTAATGGTACTCAGTGAATGGCAACCTCCAGGCCACCAGAGGAGGAACCTGCAAGTGATGACAGGCCGTGAACTGAAGTAATGGTACTCAGTGAATGGCCACCTTCAGGCCACCAGAGGAGGAACCTGCAAGTTACGACAGGCCATGAACTGAAGTAATGGTACTCAGTGAATGGCCACCTCCAGACCTCCAGAAGAGGAACCTGCAAGTGATGACAGGCCGTGAACTGAAGTAATGGTATTCAGTGATGGCCACCACCAGGCAACCAGAGGAACCTGCAAGTTATGAAAGACCATGAACTGAAGTAATGGTACTCAGTGAATGTCCACTGCCAGGCCACCAGAGGAGGAACCTGCAAGTTATGACAGACCATGAACTGAAGTAATGGTACTCAGTGAATGTCCACTGCCAGGCAACCAGAGGAGGAACCTGCCAGTGATGTCAGGCCGTGAACTGAAGTAATGGTACTCAGTGAATGGCCACCTCCTGGCAAGCAGAGGAGGAACCTGCCAGTGATGTCAGGCCGTGAACTGAAGTAATGGTACTTAGTGAATTGCCAACTCCAGAAGAGGAACCTGCAAGCGATGACCGGCAATGAACTGAAGTAATGGTACTCAGTGAATGTGCACCGCCAGACCACCAGAGGATGAACCTGCAAGTTATGACAGGCAATGAACTGATGTAATGGTCCTCAGTGAATGGCCACCTCCAGGCCAGCAGAGGAGGAACCTGCAAGTTATGTCAGGCAATGAACTGAAGTAATGGTACTCAGTGAATGGCCACCTCTAGGCCACCAGAGGAGAAACCTGCAAGTTATGACAGGTAATGAACTGAAGTAATGGTACTCAGTGAATGGCCACCTCCAGGCAACCAGAGGAGGAACCTGCCAGTGATGTCAGGCCGTGAACTGAAGTAATGGTACTCAGTGAATGGCCACCTCCAGAAGAGGAACCTGCAAGCGACGACCGGCAATGAACTGAAGTAATGGCACTCAGTGAATGTGCACCGCCAGGCCACCAGAGGAGGAACCTGCAAGTTATGACAGGCAATGAACTGAAGGAATGGTACTCAGTAAATGACCTATTCCAGTCCACCAAAGGAGGAACCTGCAAGTGATGACAGGCAATAAACTGAAGTAATGGTACTCAGTGAACGTCCACCCCCAGGCCACCAGAGGAGGAACCTGAAAGTTATGACAGACCATGAACTGAAGTAATGGTACTCAGTGAATGGCAACCTCCAGGCCACCAGAGGAGGAACCTGCAAGTGATGACAGGCTGTTAACTGAAGTAATGGTACTCAGTGAATGGCCACCTCCAGACCTCCAGAAGAGGAACCTGCAAGTTATGATAACCCATGAACTGTATTAATGGAACTCAGTGAATGGCCACCTCCAGGCCACCAGAGGAGGAACCTGCAAGTGATGTCAGGTCGTGAAATGAAGTAATGGTACTCAGTGAATGGCCACCTCCAGAAGAGGAACCTGCAAGCGATGACCAGCAATGAACTGAAGTAATGGTACTCAGTGAATGTGCACCGCCAGGCCACCAGAGGAGGAACCTGCAAGTTATGACAGGCAATGAACTGAAGTAATGGTACTCAGTGAATGACCTATTCCAGGCCACCAAAGGAGGAACCTGCAAGTGATGACAGGCAATTAAACTGAAGTAATGGTACTCAGTGAACGTCCACCGCCAGGCCACCAGAGGAGGAACCTGAAAGTTATGACAGACCATGAACTGAAGTAATGGTACTCAGTGAATGGCCACCTCCAGGCCACTAGAGGAGGAACCTGCAGGTGATGACAGGCCGTGAACTGAAGTAATGGTACTCAGTGAATGGCACCTCCAGGCCACCAGAGGAGGAACCTGCAAGTGATGAAAGGCCGTGAACTGAAGTAATGGTGCTCAGTGAATGGCCACCTTCAGGCGACCAGAGGAGGAACCTCCAAGTTACGACAGGCCATGAACTGAAGTAATGGTACTCAGTGAATGGCCACCTCCAGACCTCCAGAAGAGGAACCTGCAAGTTATGACAACCCATGAACTGTATTAATGGAACTCAGTGAATGGCCACCTCCAAGCCACCAGAGGAGGAACCTGCAAGTGATGACAGGCCATGAACTGAAATAATGGTACTAAGTGAATATCCATCTCCAGGCCACCACAGAAGGAACCTGCAAGTTATGACAGGCAATGAACTGAAGTAATGGTACTCTGTGAAAGTCCACTGCCAGGCCACCAGAGGAGGAACCTGCAAGTTATGACAGACCATGAACTGAAGTAATGGTACTCAGTGAATTGCCACCGCCAGGTCACCAGAGGAGGAACCTGCCAGTGATGTCAGGCCGTGAACTGAAGTAATGGTACTCAGTGAATGGCCACCTCCAGGCAAGCAGAGGAGGAACCTGTCAGTGATGTCAGGCCGTGAACTGAAGTAATGGTACTCAGTGAATGGCCACCTCCAGAAGAGGAACCTGCAAGCGATGACCAGCAATGAACTGAAGTAATGGTACTCAGTGAATGTGCACCGCCAGGCCACCAGAGGAGGAACCTGCAAGTTATGACAGGCAATGAACTGAAGTAATGGTACTCAGTGAATGACCTATTCCAGGCCACCAAAGGAGGAACCTGCAAGTGATGACAGGCAATGAACTGAAGTAATGGTACTCAGTGAACGTCCACCGCCAGGCCACCAGAGGAGGAACCTGAAAGTTATGACAGACCATGAACTGAAGTAATGGTACTCAGTGAATGGCCACCTCCAGGCCACCAGAGGAGGAACCTGCAGGTGATGACAGGCCGTGAACTGAAGTAATGGTACTCAGTGAATGGCACCTCCACGCCACCAGAGGAGGAACCTGCAAGTGATGACAGGCCGTGAACTGAAGTAATGGTGCTCAGTGAATGGCCACCATCAGGCGACCAGAGGAGGAACCTCCAAGTTACGACAGGCCATGAACTGAAGTAATGGTATCAGTGAATGGCCACCTCCAGACCTCCAGAAGAGGAACCTGCAAGTTATGACAACCCATGAACTGTATTAATGGAACTCAGTGAATGGCCACCTCCAGGCCACCAGAGGAGGAACCTGCAAGTGATGACAGGCCATGAACTGAAATAATGGTACTCAGTGAATATTCATCTCCAGGCCACCAGAGAAGGAACCTGCAAGTTATGACAGGCAATGAACTGAAGTAATGGTACTCAGTGAAAGGCCACCTCCAGGCCACCAGAGGAGGAACCTGCAAGTGCTGACAGGCTGTTAACTGAAGTAATGGTACTCAGTAAATGGCCACCTTCAGGCCACCAGAGGAGGAACCTGCAAGTTACGACAGGCCATGAACTAAAGTAATGGTACTCAGGGAATGGCCACAACCAGACCTCCAGAAGAGGAAGCTTGCAAGTTATGACAGACCATGAACTGAAGTAATGGTACTCAGTGAATGTGCACCACCAGAAGAGAAACCTGCAAGCGATGACCGGCAATAAACTGAAGTAATGGTACTCTGTGAAAGTCCACTGCCAGGCCACCAGAGGAGGAACCTGCAAGTTATGACAGACCATGAACTGAAGTAATGGTACTCAGTGAATGTCCACCTCCAGACGAGGAACCTGCAAGTTATGACAGACCATGAACTGAAGTAATGGTACTCAGTGAATTGCCACCGCCAGGTCACCAGAGGAGGAACCTGCAAGTGATGACAGGCCATGAACTGAAGTAATGGTACTCAGTGAATAGCCACCTCCAGGCCACCAGAGGAACCTGCAAGTTATGACAGACCATGAACTGAAGTAATGGTACTCAGTGAATGGCCACCTCCAGGCCTCCAGAAGAGGAACCTGCAAGCGATGACCTGCAATGAACAGAAGTAATGGTACTCAGTGAATGTCCACCGCCAGGCCACCAGAGGAGGAACCTGCAACTTACGACAGACCATGAACTGAAGTAATGGTACTCAGTGAATGTCCACTGCCAGGCCACCAGAGGAGGAACCTGCAAGTGATGACAGGCCGTGAACTGAAGTAATGGTATTCAGTGATGGCCACCTCCAGGCCACCAGAGGAGGAACCTGCAAGTTATGACAGGCATTCAACTGAAGTAATGGTACTCAGTCAATGTCGACCGCCAGGCCACCAGAGGAGGAACCTGCAAGTTATGACAGACCATGAACTGAAGTAATGGTACTCAGTGAATGGCCACCACCAGGTCACCAGTGGAGGAACCTGCAAGTTATGACAGACCATGAACTGAAGTAATGGTACTCAGTGAATGTCCACCGCCAGGCCACCAGAGGAGGTACCTGCAAGTTATGACAGACCATGAACTGAATTAATGGTAATCAGTGATGGCCACCTCCAGGCCACCAGAGGAGGAACCTGCAAGTTATGACAGACAATGTACTGAAGTAATGGTACCTCAGTGAATGGCCACCTCCAGGCCACCAGAGGAGGAACATGGAAGTTACGACAGGCCATGAACTGAAGTAATGATACTCAGTGAATGGCCACGTCCAGACCTCCAGAAGAGGAACCTGCAAGTTATGACAGACCGTGAACTGAAGTAATGGTACTCAGTGAATGGCCACCTCCAGACAACCAGAGGAGGAACCTGCCAGTGATGTCAGGCCATGAACTGAAGTAATGGTACTCAGTGAATGGCCACCTCCAGGCCACCAGAGGAGGAACCTGCAAGTTATGACAGGCAATGAACTGAAGTAATGGTACTCAGTGAATGGCCACCTCCAGGCAACCAGAGGAGGAACCTGCAAGTTATGACAGACCATGAACTGAAGTAATGGTACTCAGTGAATGTGCACCGCCAGACCACCAGAGGAGTAACTTGCAAGTTATGACAGGCAATGAACTGAAGTAATGGTCCTCAGTGAGTGGCCACCTTCAGGCCACCAGAGGAGGAACCTGCAAGTTATGTCAGGCAATGAACTGAAGCAATTGTACTCAGTGAATGGCCACCTCCATGCCACCAGAGGAGGAACCAGCAAGTTATGTCAGGTCGTGACCTGAGGTAATGGTACTCAGTGAATGGCCACCTCCAGAAAAGGAACCTGCAAGCGATGACCGGCAATGAACTGAAGTAATGGTACTCAGTGAATGTGCACCGCCAGGCCACCAGAGGAGGAACCTGCAAGTTATGACTGGCAATGAACTGAAGTAATGGTCCTCAGTGAATGACCTATTCCAGGCCACCAAAGGAGGAACCTGCAAGTGATGACAGGCAATGAACTGAAGTAATGGTACTCAGTGAACGTCCACCGCCAGGCCACCAGAGGAGGAACCTGAAAGTCATGACAGACCATGAACTGAAATAATGGTACTCAGTAAAAGTCCACCGCCAGGCCACCAGAGGAGCAACCTGCAAGTTATGACAGACCTTGAACTGAAGTAATGGTACTCAGTGAATGTCCACCTCCAGACGAGGAACCTGCAAGTTATGACAGACCATGAACTGAAGTAATGGTACTCAGTGAATGGCCACCTCCAGACCTCAAGAAGAGGAACCTGCAAGTTACGACAGACCATGAACTGAAGTAATGGTACTCAGTGAATGTGCACCGCCAGGCCACCAGAGGAGGAACCTGCAAGTTGTGACAGTCAATGAACTGAAGTAATGCTACTCAGTGAATTACCTATTCCAGGCCACCAAAGGAGGAGCCTGCAAGTGATGACAGGCAATGCACTGAAGTAATGGTACTCCGTGAATGTCCACCGCCAGGCCACCAGAGGAGGAACCTGAAAGTGATGACAGACTATGAACTGAAATAATGGTACTCAGTGAAAGTCCACTGCCAGGCCACCAGAGGAGGAACCTGCTAGTTATGACAGACCATGAACTGAAGTAATGGTACTCAGTGAATGTCCACCTCCAGACGAGGAACCTGCAAGTTATGACAGACCATGAACTGAAGTAATGGTACTCAGTGAATGGCCACCTCCAGACCTCAAGAAGAGGAACCTGCAAGTTACGACAGACCATGAACTGAAGTAATGGTACTCAGTGAATGGCCACCTCCAGGCCACCAGAGGAGGAACCTGCAAGTGATGAAAGGCCGTGAACCGAAGTAATGGTAATCAGTGATGGCCACCTCCAGTCCACCAGAGGAGGAACCTCCAAGTTACGACAGGCCATGACCTGAAGTAATGGTACTCAGTGAATGGCCACCTCCAGACCTCCAGACGAGGAACCTGCAAGTTATGACAGAGCATGAACTGAAGTAATTGTACTCAGCGAATGGCCACCTCCAGGCCACCAGAGGAGGAACCTGCAAGTGATGACAGGCTGTGAACTGAAGTAATGGTACTCAGTGAATGGCAACCTCCAGGCCACCAGAGGAGGAACCTGCAAGTGATGACAGGCCGTGAACTGAAGTAATGGTACTCAGTGAATGGCCACCTCCAGACGAGGAACCTGCAAGTTATGACAGACCATGAACTGAAGTAATGGTACTCAGTGAAAGGCCACCTCCAGGCCACCAGAGGAGGAACCTGCAGGTGATGACAGGCCGTGAACTGAAGTAATGGTACTCAGTGAATGGCAACCTCCAGGCCACCAGAGGAGGAACCTGCAAGTGATGACAGGCCGTGAACTGAAGTAATGGTACTCAGTGAATGTCCACCTGAGGGAATGGCCACAACCATACCTCCAGAAGAGGAACCTGCAAGTTACGACAGACCATGAACTGAAGTAATGGTACTCAGTGAATGGCCACCTCCAGGCCACGTGAGGAGGAGCCTGCAAGTTATGACAGGCAATGAACAGAAATAATGGTACTCAGTGAATGGCCTCCTCCAGAAGAGGAACCTGCAAGCGATGACCGGCAATAAACTGAAGTAATGGTACTCAGTGAATGTGCACCGCCAGGCCACCAGAGGAGGAACCTGCAAGTTGTGACAGTCAATGAACTGAAGTAATGCTACTCAGTGAATTACGTATTCCAGGCCACCAAAGGAGGAGCCTGCAAGTGATGACAGGCAATGAACTGAAGTAATGGTACTCAGTGAATGTCCACCGCCAGGCCACCAGAGGAGGAACCTGAAAGTGATGACAGACTATGAACTGAAATAATGGTACTCAGTGAAAGTCCACTGCCAGGCCACCAGAGGAGGAACCTGCTAGTTATGACAGACCATGAACTGAAGTAATGGTACTCAGTGAATGGCCACCTCCAGACCTCAAGAAGAGGAACTTGCAAGTTACGACAGACCATGAACTGAAGTAATGGTACTCAGTGAATGGCCACCTCCAGGCCACCAGAGGAGGAACCTGCAAGTGATGAAAGGCCGTGAACCGAAGTAATGGTAATCAGTGATGGCCACCTCCAGGCCACCAGAGGAGGAACCTGCAAGTTATGACAGACCATGTACTGAAGAATGGTACCTCAGTGAATGGCCACCTCCAGGCCACCAGAGGAGGAACCTGCAAGTTACGACAGGCCATGAACTGAAGTAATGATACTAAGTGAATGGCCACCTCCTTACCTCCAGACGAGGAACCTGCAAGTTATGACAGAGCATGAACTGAAGTAATTGTACTCAGCGAATGGCCACCTCCAGGCCACCAGAGGAGGAACCTGCAAGTGATGACAGGCCGTGAACTGAAGTAATGGTACTCAGTGAATGGCCACCTCCAGAAGAGGAACCTGCAAGCGATGACCGGCAATGAACTGAAGTAATGGTAGCCAGTGAATGTGCACCGCCAGACACCAGAGGAGGAACCTGCAAGTTATGACAGACCATGAACTGAAGTAATGGTACTCAGTGAATGTCCACCTCAGGGAATGGCCACAACCATACCTCCAGAAGAGGAACCTGCAAGTTACGACAGACCATGAACTGAAGTAATGGTACTCAGTGAATGGCCACCTCCAGGCCACGTGAGGAGGAGCCTGCAAGTTATGACAGGCAATGAACAGAAATAATGGTACTCAGTGAATGGCCACCTCCAGAAGAGGAACCTGCAAGCGATGACCGGCAATAAACTGAAGTAATGGTACTCAGTGAATGTGCACCGCCAGGCCACCAGAGGAGGAACCTGCAAGTTGTGACAGTCAATGAACTGAAGTAATGCTACTCAGTGAATTACCTATTCCAGGCCACCAAAGGAGGAGCCTGCAAGTGATGACAGGCAATGAACTGAAGTAATGGTACTCAGTGAATGTCCACCGCCAGGCCACCAGAGGAGGAACCTGAAAGTGATGACAGACTATGAACTGAAATAATGGTACTCAGTGAAAGTCCACTGCCAGGCCACCAGAGGAGGAACCTGCTAGTTATGACAGACCATGAACTGAAGTAATGGTACTCAGTGAATGTCCACCTCCAGACGAGGAACCTGCAAGTTATGACAGACCATGAACTGAAGTAATGGTACTCAGTGAATGGCCACCTCCAGACCTCAAGAAGAGGAACCTGCAAGTTACGACAGACCATGAACTGAAGTAATGGTACTCAGTGAATGGCCACCTCCAGGCCACCAGAGGAGGAACCTGCAAGTGATGAAAGGCCGTGAACCGAAGTAATGGTAATCAGTGATGGCCACCTCCAGGCCACCAGAGGAGGAACCTGCAAGTTATGACAGACCATGTACTGAAGAATGGTACCTCAGTGAATGGCCACCTCCAGGCCACCAGAGGAGGAACCTGCAAGTTACGACAGGCCATGAACTGAAGTAATGGTACTCAGTGAATGGCCACCTCCAGACCTCCAGACGAGGAACCTGCAAGTTATGACAGAGCATGAACTGAAGTAATTGCACTCAGCGAATGGCCACCTCCAGGCCACCAGAGGAGGAACCTGCAAGTGATGACAGGCCGTGAACTGAAGTAATGGTACTCAGTGAATGGCAACCTCCAGGCCACCAGAGGAGGAACCTGCAAGTGATGACAGGCCGTGAACTGAAGTAATGGTACTCAGTGAATGGCCACCTCCAGACGAGGAACCTGCAAGTTATGACAGACCATGAACTGAAGTAATGGTACTCAGTGAAAGGCCACCTCCAGGCCACCAGAGGAGGAACCTGCAGGTGATGACAGGCCGTGAACTGAAGTAATGGTACTCAGTGAATGGCAACCTCCAGGCCACCAGAGGAGGAACCTGCAAGTGATGACAGGCCGTGAACTGAAGTAATGGTACTCAGTGAATGTCCACCTCAGGGAATGGCCACAACCATACCTCCAGAAGAGGAACCTGCAAGTTACGACAGACCATGAACTGAAGTAATGGTACTCAGTGAATGGCCACCTCCAGAAGAGGAACCTGCAAGCGATGACCGGCAATAAACTGAAGTAATGGTACTCAGTGAATGTGCACCGCCAGGTCACCAGAGGAGGAACCTGCAAGTTGTGACAGTCA
>NW_028187719.1:0-24000 GCF_964204655.1 Triturus cristatus
CATGACCCCCTACACTGCCCGAACACCACTGCTCTGCCCTAAACCCTAAAACACCACCCCCAGTACGTCCCCAAACACTGCGCGAACACCACTGCTCTGCCCTAAAGCCTAAAACACCACCCCGAGCAACACTGCACTGCCCTAAACCGTGAAACACCACCCCCAGTCAGACCGCCTACACTGCCCGAACACCACTGCCCTAAACCCTGAAACACAACCCCCAGCAAGACCCCCTACACTGCTCGAACACCACTGCCTTGCCCTAAACCCTGAAATACCAGCCCAGCATGACCCTCTACACAGCCCGAACATCGCTGCTCTGCCCTATACCCTAAAATACCAGCACCAGCACTTCCCCCGCACTGCCCAAACACCACTGCTCTGCCCTAAACCCTGAAACATCACCCCCAGCACGACCCCCTACACTGCTGGAACACAACTGCACTGCCCCAAACCCTGAAACACCACCCCTAGCACGACCCCTACACTGCCTGAATACCACTGCACTGCCCTAAACCCTGAAACACTACCCCAGCAAGACCGCCTTCACTGCCCAAACACCACTGCAGTGCCATCAACCCTGAAACACTACCCCCAGCACAACCCCCTACACTGCCCGAACACCACTGCCCTTAACCCTGAAACACCAGCACCAGCACGACCCCCTATACTGCCCGAACACCACTGCACTGCCCTAAACCCTGAAACACCACCCCAGCACGTCCCCTACACTGCCCGAACACCACTGATCTGCCCTAAACCCTAAAACACCACCCCAGCACGTCCCCTTACACTGCCCAACAACCACTGCACTGCCCTAAACCCTGAAACACCAGCCCCAGAACTGCCCCCTACACTGCCCGATCACCACTGCACTGCCCTAAACCCTGAAACACCACCCCCAGCACGACACCCTACACTGCCAGAACACCACTGCACTGCCCTAAACCCTGAAACACCACCTCCAGCAAGCCCCCCTATACTGCCTGAAGACCACTGCACTGCCCTAAAACCTGAAACACCACCCCCAGCAAGACCCCCTACACTGCCCGAACACCACTGCACTAAAACCTGAAACATCACCCCAGCACGACCCCCTACACTGCCGGAACACCACTGCACTGCCCTAAACCCTGAAACACCACCCCCAGCATGACCCCTACACTACCTGAATACCACTGCACTGCCCTAAACCCTGAAACACTACCCTAGCAAGACCCCCCTCACTGTCCGAACACCACTGCACTGCCGTCAACCCTGAATCACCACCCTTAGCACGACCCCCTACACTGCCCGAACACCACTGCCCTTAACCCTGAAACACCAGCCCCAGCACGACCCCCTACACAGCCTGAACACCACTGCACTGCCCTAAACCCTGAAACACCACCCCCAGCACGACCCCCTACACTGCCTGAACACCACTGCACTGCCCTAAACCCTGAAACACAATCCGCAGCATGACCCCCTACACTGCCCGAATACCACTGCTCTGCCCTAAACCCTAAAACACCACCCCAGCACGTCCCCCTACTCTGCACGAACACCACTGCTCTGCCCTAAACCCTAAAACACCACCCCAAACACCACTGCACTGCCCTAAACCCTGAAACACCACCCCCTGAAAGACCGCCTACACTGCCCGAACACTACTGCACTAAACCCTGAAACACAACCCCCAGCAATACCCCCTACACTGCTCAAACACCACTGCACTGCTCTAAACCCTGAAACATCACCCCCTGCACGACCCTCTACACTGCCTGAACACCGCTGCTCTGCCCTAAACCCTAAAACACCACCACCTGCACTTACCCCCTACACTGCCGGAACACCCCTGCTCTGCCCTAAACCCTAAACACCACCCCAGCACGTCCCCTTACACTGCCCAACAACCACTGCACTGCCCTAAACCCTGAAACACCAGCCCCAGAACGACCCCCTACACTGCCCGAACACCACTGCACTGCCCTAAACCCTGAAACACCACCCCCAGGAAGACACCCTACACTGCCAGAACACCAATGCACTACCCTAAACCCTGAAACACCACCCCCAGCACGACCCCCTTCACTGCCCGAACACCACTGCCCTTAACTCTGAAACACCAGCCCCAGCACGACCCCCTATACTGCCCGAACACCACTGCACTGCCCTAAACTCTGAAACACCACCCCAGCACGACCCCTACACTGCCCGAACACCACTGCTCTGCCCTAAATCCTAAAACACCACCCCAGCACGTCCCCTTACACTGCCCAACAACCACTGCACTGCCCTAAACCCTGAAACACTAGCTCCAGAATGGCCCCCTACACTGCCCGATCACCACTGCACTGCCCTAAACCCTGAAACACCACCCCCAGCATGACCCCTACACTACCTGAATACCACTGCGCTGCCCTAAACCCTGAAACACTACCCCAGCAAGAACCCCTTCACTGCCCGAACACCACTGCACTGCCGTCAACCCTTAAACACCACCCCCAGCATGACCCCCTACACTGCCCGAACACCACTGCCCTTAAACCTGAAACACCAGCCCCAGCACGACCCCCTACACTGCCTGAACACCACTGAACTGCCCTAAACCCTGAAACACCACCCCCAGCAAGACCTCCTACACTGCCTGAACTCCACTCCTCTGCCATAAACCCCAAAAAACCACCCCAGCACGTCCCCTTACACTGCCCAACAACCACTGCACTGCCCTAAACCCTGAAACACCAGCCCCAGAACGGCCCCCTACACTGCCCGATCACCACTGCACTGCCCTAAACCTTGACACACCACCCCCAGCAAGACACCCTACACTGCCAGAACACCACTGCACTACCTTAAACCATGAAACACCACCCCCAGCAAAAACCCCTACACTGCCCGAACACAACTGCACTAAACCCTGAAACATCACCCCAGCACAACCCCCTACACTGCCTGAATACCACTGCACTGCCCTAAACCCTGAAACACCATCCCCAGCACAACCCCCTACACTGCCCGAACACCACTGCCCTAAACCCTGAAACACCACCCCCAGCAAGACCCCCTACACTGCCCGAACACCACTGCACTGCCCTAAACCCTGAAACACCACCCCAGCACGTCCCCTACACTGCCCGAACACCACTGATCTGCCCTAAACCCTAAAACACCACCCCAGCACGTCCCCTTACACTGCCCAACAACCACTGCACTGCCCTAAACCCTGAAACACCAGCCCCAGAACTGCCCCCTACACTGCCCGATCACCACTGCACTGCCCTAAACCCTGAAACACCACCCCCAGCACGACACCCTACACTGCCAGAACACCACTGCACTGCCCTAAACCCTGAAACACCACCTCCAGCAAGCCCCCCTATACTGCCTGAAGACCACTGCACTGCCCTAAAACCTGAAACACCACCCTCAGCAAGACCCCCTACACTGCCCGAACACCACTGCACTAAACCCTGAAACATCACCCCAGCACGACCCCCTACACTGCCGGAACACCACTGCACTGCCCTAAACCCTGAAACACCACCCCCAGCATGACCCCTACACTACCTGAATACCACTGCACTGCCCTAAACCCTGAAACACTACCCTAGCAAGACCCCCCTCACTGTCCGAACACCACTGCACTGCCGTCAACCCTGAATCACCACCCTTAGCACGACCCCCTACACTGCCCGAACACCACTGCCCTTAACCCTGAAACACCAGCCCCAGCACGACCCCCTACACTGCCTGAACACCACTGCACTGCCCTAAACCCTGAAACACCACCCCCAGCACGACCCCCTACACTGCCTGAACACCACTGCACTGCCCTAAACCCTGAAACACAATCCGCAGCATGACCCCCTACACTGCCCGAATACCACTGCTCTGCCCTAAACCCTAAAACACCACCCCAGCACGTCCCCCTACTCTGCACGAACACCACTGCTCTGCCCTAAACCCTAAAACACCACCCCAAACACCACTGCACTGCCCTAAACCCTGAAACACCACCCCCTGAAAGACCGCCTACACTGCCCGAACACTACTGCACTAAACCCTGAAACACAACCCCCAGCAATACCCCCTACACTGCTCAAACACCACTGCACTGCTCTAAACCCTGAAACACCACCCCCTGCACGACCCTCTACACTGCCTGAACACCGCTGCTCTGCCCTAAACCCTAAAACACCACCACCTGCACTTACCCCCTACACTGCCGGAACACCCCTGCTCTGCCCTAAACCCTAAACACCACCCCAGCACGTCCCCTTACACTGCCCAACAACCACTGCACTGCCCTAAACCCTGAAACACCAGCCCCAGAACGACCCCCTACACTGCCCGAACACCACTGCACTGCCCTAAACCCTGAAACACCACCCCCAGGAAGACACCCTACACTGCCAGAACACCAATGCACTACCCTAAACCCTGAAACACCACCCCCAGCACGACCCCCTTCACTGCCCGAACACCACTGCACTGCCGTCAACCCTGTAACACCACCCCCAGCACGAAACCCTACTCTGCCCGTAAACCACTGCCCTTAACTCTGAAACACCAGCCCCAGCACGACCCCCTATACTGCCCGAACACCACTGCACTGCCCTAAACTCTGAAACACCACCCCAGCACGACCCCTACACTGCCCGAACACCACTGCTCTGCCCTAAATCCTAAAACACCACCCCAGCACGTCCCCTTACACTGCCCAACAACCACTGCACTGCCCTAAACCCTGAAACACTAGCTCCAGAATGGCCCCCTACACTGCCCGATCACCACTGCACTGCCCTAAACCCTGAAACACCACCCCCAGCATGACCCCTACACTACCTGAATACCACTGCACTGCCCTAAACCCTGAAACACTACCCCAGCAAGAACCCCTTCACTGCCCGAACACCACTGCACTGCCGTCAACCCTTAAACACCACCCCCAGCATGAACCCCTACACTGCCCGAACACCACTGCCCTTAAACCTGAAACACCAGCCCCAGCACGACCCCCTACACTGCCCGAACACCACTGAACTGCCCTAAACCCTGAAACACCACCCCCAGCAAGACCTCCTACACTGCCTGAACTCCACTCCTCTGCCATAAACCCCAAAAAACCACCCCAGCACGTCCCCTTACACTGCCCAACAACCACTGCACTGCCCTAAACCCTGAAACACCAGCCCCAGAACGGCCCCCTACACTGCCCGATCACCACTGCACTGCCCTAAACCTTGACACACCACCCCCAGCAAGACACCCTACACTGCCAGAACACCACTGCACTACCTTAAACCATGAAACACCACCCCCAGCAAAAACCCCTACACTGCCCGAACACAACTGCACTAAACCCTGAAACATCACCCCAGCACAACCCCCTACACTGCCTGAATACCACTGCACTGCCCTAAACCCTGAAACACCATCCCCAGCACAACCCCCTACACTGCCCGAACACCACTGCACTAAACCCTGAAACACCACCCCCAGCAAGACCCCCTACACTGCTCGAACACCACTGCACTGCCCTAAACCCTGAAACACCACGCCCTGCATTACCCCCTACACTGCCCAAACACCACTGCACTGCCCTAAACCCTGAAACACAATCAGCAGCATGACCCCCTACACTGCCCGAATACCACTGCTCTGCCCTAAACCCTAAAACACCACCCCCAGCACCTCCCCCTACTCTGCACGAACACCACTTCTCTGCCCTAATCCCTAAAACACCACCCCCAAACACCACTGCACTGCCCTAAACCCTGAAACACCACCCCCAGCAAGCCCCCCAAACTGCCCGAAGACCACTGCACTGCCCTAAACCCTGAAACACCACCCCCAGCAAGACCCCCTACACTGCCCGAACACCACTGCACTAAACCCTGAAACATCACCCCAGCATGACCCCCTACACTGCCGGAACACCACTGCACTGCCCTAAACCCTGAAACACCACCCCCAGCATGACCCCTACACTACCTGAATACCACTGCACTGCCCTAATCCCTAAAACACTACCCTAGCAAGACCCCCTTCACTGTCCGAACACCACTGCACTGCCGTCAACCCTGAATCACCACCCTTAGCACGACCCCCTACACTGCCCGAACACCACTGCCCTTAACCCTGAAACACCAGCCCCAGCACGACCCCCTACACTGCTTGAACACCACTGCACTGCCCTAAATCCTGAAACACAATCCGCAGCATGACCCCCTACACTGCCCGAATACCACTGCTCTGCCCTAAACCCTAAAACACCACCCCAGCACGTCCCCCTACTCTGCACGAACACCACTGCTCTGCCCTAAACCCTAAAACACCACCCCAAACACCACTGCACTGCCCTAAACCCTGAAACACCACCCCTGCAAGACCGCCTACATTGCCCGAACACTACTGCACTAAACCCTGAAACACAACCCCCAGCAATACCCCCTACACTGCTCAAACACCACTGCACTGCTCTAAACCCTGAAACACCACCCCCTGCACGACCCCTACACTGCCCGAACACCACTGCTCTGCCCTTCACCCTGAAACACCACCCCCAGCACGACCCTCTACACTGCCTGAATACCGCTACTCTGCCCGAAACCCTAAAACACCACCACCTGCACTTACCCCCTACACTGCCGGAACACCCCTGCTCTGCCCTAAACCCTAAACACCACCCCGGCACGTCCCCTTACACTGCCCAACAACCACTGCACTGCCCTAAACCCTGAAACAACAGCCCCAGAACGACCCCCTACACTGCCCGAACACCACTGCACTGCCCTAAACCCTGAAACACCACCCCCAGGAAGACACCCTACACTGCCAGAACACCACTGCACTGCCCTAAACCCTGAAACACCACCCCCAGCACGACCCCTACACTGCCTGAATACCACTGCACAGCCATAAACCCTGAAACACTACCCCAGCAAGACCCCCTTCACTGCCCGAACACCACTGCACTGCTGTCAACCCTGTAACACCACCCCCAGCACGAAACCCTACACTGCCTGTAAACCACTGCCCTTAACCCTGAAACACCAGCCCCAGCACGACCCCCTATACTGCCCGAACACCACTGCACTGCCCTAAACCCTGAAACACCACCCCAGCACGACACCTACACTGCCCGAACACCACTGCTCTGCCTTAAATCCTAAAACACCACCCCAGCACGTCCCCTTACACTGCCCAACAACCACTGCACTGCCCTAAACCCTGAAACACTAGCTCCAGAATGGCCCCCTACACTGCCCGATCACCACTGCACTGCCCTAAACCCTGAAACACCACCCCCAGCAAGACACCCTACACTGCCAGGAGACCACGGGACTGCCCTAAACCCTGAAACACCACCCTCAGCAAGCCCCCCTATACTGCCCGAAGACCACTGCACTGCCCTAAACCCTGAAACACCACCCCCAGCAAGACCCCCTACACTGCCCGAACACCACTGCACAAAACCCTGAAACATCACCCCAGCATGACCCCCAACACTGCCGGAACACCATGCACTGCCCTAAACCCTGAAACACCACCCCCAGCATGACCCCTACACTACCTGAATACCACTGCACTGCCCTCAACCCTGAAACACCACCCCCAGTATGACCCCCTACACTGCCCGAACATCACTGCCCTTAAACCCGAAACACCAGCCCCAGCACGACCCCTACACTGCCCGAACACCACTGAACTGCCCTAAACCCTGAAACACCACCCCCAGCAAGACCTCCTACACTGCCTGAACTCCACTCCTCTACCATAAACCCTAAAACACCACCCCAGCACGTCCCCTTACACTGCCCGGCAACCACTGCACTGCCCTAAACCCTGAAACACCACCCCCAGCAAGACACCCTACACTGCCTGAACACCACTGCACTACCTTAAACCATGAAACACCACCCCCAGCAAAAACCCCTACACTGCCCGAACACAACTGCACTAAACCCTGAAACATCACCCCAGCACAACCCCCTACACTGCCTGAATACCACTGCACTGCCCTAAACCCTGAAACACCATCCCCAACACGACCCCCTACACTGCCCGAACACCACTGCCCTAAACCCTGAAACACCAACCCCAGAAAGACCCCCTACACTGCTCGAACACCACTGCACTGCCCTAAACCCTGAAACACCACGCCCTGCATTACCCCCTACACTGCCCAAACACCACTGCACTGCCCTAAACCCTGAAACACAATCCGCAGCATGACCCCCTACACTGCCCGAATACCACTGCTCTGCCCTAAACCCTAAAACACCACCCCCAGCACCTCCCCCTACTCTGCACGAACACCACTTCTCTGCCCTAAACCCTAAAACACCACCCCCAAACACCACTGCACTGCCCTAAACCCTGAAACACCACCCCCAGCAAGACCCCCTACACTGCCCGAACATCACTGCACTAAACCCTGAAACATCACCCCAGCTCGACCCCCTACACTGCCGGAACACCACTGCACTGCCCTAAACCCTAAAACACCACCCCAGCACCTCCCCCTACTCGGCACGAACACCACTTCTCTGCCCTAAACCCTAAAACACCACCCCCAAACACCACTGCACTGCCCTAAACCCTGAAACACTACCCTAGCAAGAACCCCTTCACTGCCCGGCCACACCACTGCACTGCCGTCAACCCTGAATCACCACCCTTAGCATGACCCCCTACACTGCCCGAACACCACTGCCCTTAACCCTGAAACACCAGCCCCAGCACAACCCCCTACACTGCCTGAACACCACTGCACTTCCCTAAACCCTGAAACACAATCCGCAGCATGACCCCCTACACTGCCCGAATACCACTGCTCTGCCCTAAACCCTAAAACACCACCCCCAGCACGTCCCCCTACTCTGCACGAACACCACTGCTCTGCCCTAAACCCTAAAACACCACCCCAAACACCACTGCACTGCCCTAAACCCTGAAACACCACCCCCTGCAAGACCGCCTACACTGCCCGAACACTACTGCACTAAACCCTGAAACACAACCCCCAGCAATACCCCCTACACTGCTCAAACACCACTGCACTGCTCTAAACCATGAAACACCACCCCCTGCATGACCCCCTACACTGCCCGAACACCACTGCTCTGCCCTTAACCCTGAAACACCACCCCCAGTATGACCCCCTACACTGCCCGAACATCACTGCCCTTAAACCCGAAACACCAGCCCCAGCACGACCCCCTACACTGCCCGAACACCACTGAACTGCCCTAAACCCTGAAACACCACCCCCAGCAAGACCTCCTACACTGCCTGAACTCCACTCCTCTGCCATAAACCCTAAAAAACCACCCCAGCACGTCCCCTTACACTGCCCGACAACCACTGCACTGCCCTAAACCCTGAAACACCACCCCCAGCAAGACACCCTACACTGCCTGAACACCACTGCACTACCTTAAACCATGAAACACCACCCCCAGCAAAAACCCCTACACTGCCCGAACACAACTGCACTAAACCCTGAAACATCACCCCAGCACAACCCCCTACACTGCCTGAATACCACTGCACTGCCCTAAACCCTGAAACACCATCCCCAACACGACCCCCTACACTGCCCGAACACCACTGCCCTAAACCCTGAAACACCAACCCCAGCAAGACCCCCTACACTGCTCGAACACCACTGCACTGCCCTAAACCCTGAAACACCACGCCCTGCATTACCCCCTACACTGCCCAAACACCACTGCACTGCCCTAAACCCTGAAACACAATCCGCAGCATGACCCCCTACACTGCCCGAATACCACTGCTCTGCCCTAAACCCTAAAACACCACCCCCAGCACCTCCCCCTACTCTGCACGAACACCACTTCTCTGCCCTAAACCCTAAAACACCACCCCCAAACACCACTGCACTGCCCTAAACCCTGAAACACCACCCCCAGCAAGACCCCCTACACTGCCCGAACATCACTGCACTAAACCCTGAAACATCACCCCAGCTCGACCCCCTACACTGCCGGAACACCACTGCACTGCCCTAAACCCTAAAACACCACCCCAGCACCTCCCCCTACTCGGCACGAACACCACTTCTCTGCCCTAAACCCTAAAACACCACCCCCAAACACCACTGCACTGCCCTAAACCCTGAAACACTACCCTAGCAAGAACCCCTTCACTGCCCGGCCACACCACTGCACTGCCGTCAACCCTGAATCACCACCCTTAGCATGACCCCCTACACTGCCCGAACACCACTGCCCTTAACCCTGAAACACCAGCCCCAGCACAACCCCCTACACTGCCTGAACACCACTGCACTTCCCTAAACCCTGAAACACAATCCGCAGCATGACCCCCTACACTGCCCGAATACCACTGCTCTGCCCTAAACCCTAAAACACCACCCCCAGCACGTCCCCCTACTCTGCACGAACACCACTGCTCTGCCCTAAACCCTAAAACACCACCCCAAACACCACTGCACTGCCCTAAACCCTGAAACACCACCCACTGCAAGACCGCCTACACTGCCCGAACACTACTGCACTAAACCCTGAAACACAACCCCCAGCAATACCCCCTACACTGCTCAAACACCACTGCACTGCTCTAAACCATGAAACACCACCCCCTGCATGACCCCCTACACTGCCCGAACACCACTGCTCTGCCCTTAACCCTGAAACACCACCCCCAGTATGACCCCCTACACTGCCCGAACATCACTGCCCTTAAACCTGAAACACCAGCCCCAGCACGACCCCCTACACTGCCCGAACACCACTGAACTGCCCTAAACCCTGAAACACCACCCCCAGCAAGACCTCCTACACTGCCTGAACTCCACTCCTCTGCCATAAACCCTAAAAAACCACCCCAGCACGTCCCCTTACACTGCCCGACAACCACTGCACTGCCCTAAACCCTGAAACACCACCCCCAGCAAGACACCCTACACTGCCTGAACACCACTGCACGACCTTAAACCATGAAACACCACCCCCAGCAAAAACCCCTACACTGCCCGAACACAACTGCACTAAACCCTGAAACATCACCCCAGCACAACCCCCTACACTGCCTGAATACCACTGCACTGCCCTAAACCCTGAAACACCATCCCCAACACGACCCCCTACACTGCCCGAACACCACTGCCCTAAACCCTGAAACACCAACCCCAGCAAGACCCCCTACACTGCTCGAACACCACTGCACTGCCCTAAACCCTGAAACACCACGCCCTGCATTACCCCCTACACTGCCCAAACACCACTACACTGCCCTAAACCCTGAAACACAATCCGCAGCATGACCCCCTACACTGCCCGAATACCACTGCTCTGCCCTAAACCCTAAAACACCACCCCCAGCACCTCCCCCTACTCTGCACGAACACCACTTCTCTGCCCTAAACCCTAAAACACCACCCCCAAACACCACTGCACTGCCCTAAACCCTGAAACACCACCCCCAGCAAGACCCCCTACACTGCCCGAACATCACTGCACTAAACCCTGAAACATCACCCCAGCTCGACCCCCTACACTGCCGGAACACCACTGCACTGCCCTAAACCCTAAAACACCACCCCAGCACCTCCCCCTACTCGGCACGAACACCACTTCTCTGCCCTAAACCCTAAAACACCACCCCCAAACACCACTGCACTGCCCTAAACCCTGAAACACTACCCTAGCAAGAACCCCTTCACTGCCCGGCCACACCACTGCACTGCCGTCAACCCTGAATCACCACCCTTAGCATGACCCCCTACACTGCCCGAACACCACTGCCCTTAACCCTGAAACACCAGCCCCAGCACAACCCCCTACACTGCCTGAACACCACTGCACTTCCCTAAACCCTGAAACACAATCCGCAGCATGACCCCCTACACTGCCCGAATACCACTGCTCTGCCCTAAACCCTAAAACACCACCCCCAGCATGTCCCCCTACTCTGCACGAACACCACTGCTCTGCCCTAAACCCTAAAACACCACCCCAAACACCACTGCACTGCCCTAAACCCTGAAACACCACCCCCTGCAAGACCGCCTACACTGCCCGAACACTACTGCACTAAACCCTGAAACACAACCCCCAGCAATACCCCCTACACTGCTCAAACACCACTGCACTGCTCTAAACCCTGAAACACCACCCCCTGCATGACCCCCTACACTGCCCGAACACCACTGCTCTGCCCTTAACCCTGAAACACCACCCCCAGCATGACCCTCTACACTGCCCGAACACCGCTGCTCTGCCCTAAACCCTAAAACACCACCTCCAGCAAGACCCCCTACACTGCCCGAACATCACTGCACTAAACCCTGAAACATCACCCCAGCTCGACCCCCTACACTGCCGGAACACCACTGCACTGCCCTAAACCCTAAAACACCACCCCAGCACCTCCCCCTACTCGGCACGAACACCACTTCTCTGCTCTAAACCCTAAAACACCACCCCCAAACACCACTGCACTGCCCTAAACCCTGAAACACTACCCTAGCAAGAACCCCTTCACTGCCCGGCCACACCACTGCACTGCCGTCAACCCTGAATCACCACCCTTAGCATGACCCCCTACACTGCCCAGACACCACTGCCCTTAACCCTGAAACACCAGCCCCAGCACAACCCCCTACACTGCCTGAACACCACTGCACTTCCCTAAACCCTGAAACACAATCCGCAGCATGACCCCCTACACTGCCCGAATACCACTGCTCTGCCCTAAACCCTAAAACACCACCCCAAGCACGTCCCCCTACTCTGCACGAACACCACTGCTCTGCCCTAAACCCTAAAACACCACCCCAAACACCACTGCACTGCCCTAAACCCTGAAACACCACCCCCTGCAAGACCGCCTACACTGCCCGAACACTACTGAACTAAACCCTGAAACACAACCCCCAGCAATACCCCCTACAATGCTCAAACACCACTGCACTGCTCTAAACCCTGAAACACCACCCCCTGCATGACCCCCTACACTGCCCGAACACCACTGCTCTGCCCTTAACCCTAAAACACCACCCCAGCATGACCCTCTACACTGCCCGAACACCGCTGCTCTGCCCTAAACCCTAAAACACCACCACCTGCACTTCCCCCCACACTTCCCGAACACCCCTGCTCTGCCCTAAACCCTAAAACACCACCCCAGCACGTCCCCTTACACTGCCCAACAACCACTGCACTGCCCTAAACCCTGAAACACCAGCCCCAGAACGGCCCCCTACACTGCCCGAACACCACTGCACTGCCCTAAACCCTGAAACACCACCCCCAGCAAGACAGCCTACACTGCCAGAACACCACTGCACTGCCCTAAACCCTGAAACACCACCCCCAGCATGACCCCTACACTGCCTGAATAGCACTGCACAGCCATAAACCCTGAAACACTACCCCAGCAAGACCCCCTTCACTGCCCGAACACCACTGCACTGCCGTCAACCCTGTAACATCACCCCCAGCACGAAACCCTACACTGCCTGTAAACCACTGCCCTTATTCCTGAAACACCACCCCCAGCAAGACACCCTACACTGCCAGAACACCACTGCACTGCCCTAAACCCTGAAACACCACCCCCAGCAAGCCCCCCTATACTGCCCGAAGAACACTGCACTGCCATAAACCCTGAAACACCACCTCCAGCAAGACCCCCTACACTGCCCGAACATCACTGCACTAAACCCTGAAACATCACCCCAGCACGACCCCCTACACTGCCGGAACACCACTGCACTGCCCTAAACCCTGAAACACCACCCCCAGCATGGCCCCTACACTACCTGAATACCACTGCACTGCCCTAAACCCTGAAACACTACCCTAGCAAGACCCCCTTCACTTTCCGAACACCACTGCACTGCCGTCAACCCTGAATCACCACCCTTAGCACGACCCCCTACACTGCCCGAACACCACTGCCCTTAACCCTGAAACACCAGCCCCAGCAATACCCCCTACACTGCTCAAACACCACTGCACTGCTCTAAACCCTGAAACACCACCCCCTGCATGACCCCCTACACTGCCCGAACACCACTGCTCTGCCCTTAACCCTGAAACACCACCCCCAGCATGACCCTCTACACTGCCCGAACACCGCTGCTCTGCCCTAAACCCTAAAACACCAACACCTTCACTTCCCCCTACACAGCCCGAACACCCCTGCCCTGCCCTAAACCCTAAAACACCACCCCAGCACGTCCCCTTACACTGCCCAACAACCACTGTACTGCCCTAAACCCTGAAACACCAGCCCCAAAACGGCCCCCTACACTGCCCGAACACCACTGCACTGCCCTAAACCCTGAAACACCACCCCCAGCAAGACAGCCTACACTGCCAGAACACCACTGCACTGCCCTAAACCCTGAAACACCACCCCCAGCACGACCCCTACACTGCCTGAATACCACTGCACAGCCATAAACCCTGAAACACTACCCCAGCAAGACCCCCTTCACTGCCCGAACACCACTGCACTGCCGTCAACCCTGTAACACCACCCCCAGCACGAAACCCTACACTGCCTGTAAACCACTGCCCTTATTCCTGAAACACCAGCCCCAGCACGACCCCCTATACTGCCCGAACACCACTGCACTGCCCTAAACCCTGAAACACCACCCCAGCACGACCCCTACACTGCCCGAACACCACTGCTCTGCCCTAAATCCTAAAACACCACCCCAGCACGTCCCCTTACACTGCCCAACAACCACTGCACTGCCCTAAACCCTGAAACACTAGCCCCAGAACGGCCCCCTACACTGCCCGAACACCACTGCACTGCCCTAAACCCTGAAACACCACCCCCAGCAAGACAGCCTACACTGCCAGAACACCACTGCACTGCCCTAAACCCTGAAACACCACCCCCAGCACGACCCCTACACTGCCTGAATAGCACTGCACAGCCATAAACCCTGAAACACTACCCCAGCAAGACCCCCTTCACTGCCCGAACACCACTGCACTGCCGTCAACCCTGTAACACCACCCCCAGCACGAAACCCTACACTGCCTGTAAACCACTGCCCTTATTCCTGAAACACCAGCCCCAGCACGACCCCCTATACTGCCTGAACACCACTGCACTACCCTAAACCCTGAAACACCACCCCAGCACGACCCCTACACTGCCCGAACACCACTGCTCTGCCCTAAATCCTAAAACACCACCCCAGCACGTCCCCTTACACTGCCCAACAATCACTGCACTGCCCTAAACCCTGAAACACTAGCCCCAGAACGTCCCCCTACACTGCCCGATCACCACTGCACTGCCCTAAACCCTGAAACACCACCCCCAGCAAGACACCCTACACTGCCAGGAGACCACGGGGCTGCCCTAACCCTGAAACAACACCCCCTGCAAGCCCCCCTATACTGCCCGAAGACCACTGCTCTGCCCTAAACCCTGAAAAACCACCCCCAGCAAGACCCCCTACACTGCCCGAACACCACTGCACTAAACCCTGAAACATCACCCCAGCACGACCCCCTACACTGCCGGAACACCACTGCACTGCCCTAAACCCTGAAACACCACCCCCAGCATGACCGTTACACTACCTGAATACCACTGCACTGCCCTAAACCCTGAAACAGTACCCCAGCAAGAACCCCTTCACTGCCGGAACACCACTGCACTGCCATCAACCCTGAAACACCACCCCCAGCATGACCCCCTACACTGCCCGAATACCACTGCCCTTAACCCTGAAACACCAGCCCCAGCACGACCCCCTACACTGCCCGAACACCTTTGCACTGCCCTAAACCCTGAAACACCACCCCCAGCAAGACCTCCTACACTGCCTGAACTCCACTCCTCTGCCCTAAACCCTAAAAAACCACCCCAGCACGTCCCCTTACACTGCCCGACAACCACTGCGTTGCCCCAAACCCTCAAACACCAGCCCCAGAACGGCCCCCTACACTGCCCGATCACCACTGCACTGCCCTAAACCCTGAAACACCACCTCCAGCAAGACACCCTACACTGCCAGAACACCACTGCACTGCCTTAAACCATGAAACACCACCCCAAGCAAAAACCCCTACACTGCCCGAACACAACTGCACTAAACCGTGAAACATGACCCCAGCACAACCCCCTACACTGCCTTAATACCACTGCACTGCCCTAAACCCTGAAACACCATCCCCGGCACGACCCCCTACACTGCCTCAACACCACTGCACTGCCCTAAACCCTGAAACACCACCTCCAGCAAGACACCCTACACTGCCAGAACACCACTGCACTGCCCTAAACCATGAAACACCACCCCCAGCAAAAACCCCTACACTGCCCGAACACAACTGCACTAAACCGTGAAACATGACCCCAGCACAACCCCCTACACTGCCTTAATACCACTGCACTGCCCTAAACCCTGAAACACCATCCCCGGCACGACCCCCTACACTGCCTCAACACCACTGCACTGCCCTAAACCCTGAAACACCACCTCCAGCAAGACCCCCTACACTGCCCGAACACCACTGCCCTAAACCCTGAAACACCACCCCAGCAAGACCCCCTACACTGCCCGAACACAACTGCACTAAACCGTGAAAGATGACCCCAGCACAACCCCCTACACTGCCTTAATACCACTGCACTGCCCTAAACCCTGAAACACCATCCCCGGCACGACCCCCTACACTGCCTCAACACCACTGCACTGCCCTAAACCCTGAAACACCACCTCCAGCAAGACCCCCTACACTGCCCGAACACCACTGCCCTAAACCCTGAAACACCACCCCAGCAAGACCCCCTACACTGCTCGAACACCACTGCACTGCCCTAAACCCTGAAACACCAACCCCTGCATGACCCCCTACACTGCCCGAACACCACTGCACTGCCCTAAACCCTGAAACACAATCTGCAGCATGACTCCCTACACTGCCCGAACACCACTGCACTGCCCTAAACCCTGAAACACCACCCCCAGCAAGACACCCTATACTGCCCGAAGACCACTGCACTGCCCTAAACCCTGAAACACCACCCCCAGCAAGACCCCCCTACACTGCCGGAACACCACTGCACTAAACCCTGAAACATCACCCCAGCATGACCCCCTACACTGCCGGAACACAACTGCACTGCCCTAAACCCTGAAACACTACCCCAGCAAGACCGCCTTCACTGCCCGAACACCGCTGCACTGCCGTCAACCCTGAAACACCACCCCCAGCACAACCCTCTACACTGCCCGAACACCACTGCCCATAACCCTGAAACACCAGCCCCAGCACGACCCCCTATACTGCCCGAACACCACTGCACTGCCCTACACCCTGAAACACCACCCCAGCACGTCCCCTACACTGCCCGACCACCACTGCTCTGCCCTAAACCCTAAAACACAACCCCAGCACGTCCCCTTACACTGCCCAACAACCACTGCACTGCCCTAAACCCTGAAACACCAGCCCCAGAACTGCCCCCTACACTGCCCGAACACCACTGCACTGCCCTAAACCCTGAAACACCACCCCCAGGAAGACACCCTACACTGCCAGAACACCACTGCACTGCCCTAAACCCTGAAACACCACCCCCAGCACGACCCCTACACTGCCTGAATACCACTGCACAGCCATAAACCCTGAAACACTACCCCAGCAAGACCCCCTTCACTGCCCGAACACCACTGCACTGCCGTAAACACTGTAACACCACCCCCAGCACAAAACCCTACACTGCCCGTAAACCACTGCCCTTAACCCTGAAACACCAGCCCCAGCACGACCCCCTATACTGCCCGAACACCAGTGCACTGCCCTAAACCCTGAAACACCACCCCAGCAAGACCCCTACACTGCCCGAACACCACTGCTCTGCCCTAAATCCTAAAACACGACCCCAGCACGTCCCCTTACACTGCCCAACAACCACTGCACTGCCCTAAAACCTGAAACACTAGCTCCAAAATGGCCCCCTACACTGCCCGATCACCACTGCACTGCCCTAATCCCTGAAACACCACCCCCAGCAAGACACCCTACACTGCCAGAACACCACTGCACTGCCCTAAACCCTGAAACACCACCCCCAGCAAGCCCCCCTATACTGCCCGAAGAACACTGCACTAAACCCTGAAACATCACCCCAGCACGACCCCCTACACTGCCGGAACACCACTGCACTGCCCTAAACCCTGAAACACCACCCCCAGCATGGCCCCTACACTACCTGAATACCACTGCACTGCCCTAAACCCTGAAACACTACCCTAGCAAGACCCCCTTCACTGTCCGAACACCACTGCACTGCCGTCAACCCTGAATCACCACCCTTAGCACAACCCCCTACACTGCCCGAACACCACTGCCCTTAACCCTGAAACACCAGCCCCAGCAATACCCCCTACACTGCTCAAACACCACTGCACTGCTCTAAACCCTGAAACACCATCCCCTGCATGACCCCCTACACTGCCCGAACACCACTGCTCTGCCCTTAACCCTGAAACACCACCCCCAGCATGACCCTCTACACTGCCCGAACACCGCTGCTCTGCCCTAAACCCTAAAACACCACCACCTGCACTTCCCCCTACACTGCCCGAACACCCCTGCTCTGCCCTAAACCCTAAAACACCACCCCAGCATGACCCCTTACACTGCCCAACAACCACTGCACTGCCCTAAACCCTGAAACACCAGCCCCAGAACGGCCCCCTACACTGCCCGAACACCACTGCACTGCCCTAAACCCTGAAACACCACCCCCAGCAAGACAGCCTACACTGCCAGAACACCACTGCACTGCCCTAAACCCTGAAACACCACCCCCAGCATGACCCCTACACTGCCTGAATACCACTGCACAAACATAAACCCTGAAACACTACCCCAGCAAGACCCCCTTCACTGCCCGAACACCACTGCACTGCCGTCAACCCTGTAACACCACCCCCAGCACGAAACCCTACACTGCCTGTAAACCACTGCCCTTATTCCTGAAACACCAGCCCCAGCACGACCCCCTATACTGCCCGAACACCACTGCACTGCCCTAAACCCTGAAACACCACCCCAGCACGACCCCTACACTGCCCGAACACCACTGCTCTGCCCTAAATCCTAAAACACCACCCCAGCACGTCCCCTTACACTGCCCAACAACCACTGCACTGCCCTAAACCCTGAAACACTAGCCCCAGAACGGCCCCCTACACTGCCCGATCACCACTGCACTGCCATAAACCCTGAAACACCACCCCCAGCAAGACACCCTACACTGCCAGGAGACCACGGGGCTGCCCTAACCCTGAAACAACACCCCCTGCAAGCCCCCCTATACTGCCCGAAGACCACTGCACTGCCCTAAACCCTGAAACACCACCCCCAGCAAGACCCCCTACACTGCCCGAACACCACTGCACTAAACCCTGAAACATCACCCCAGCACGACCCCCTACACTGCCGGAACACCACTGCACTGCCCTAAACCCTGAAACACCACCCCCAGCATGACCCCTACACTACCTGAATACCACTGCACTGCCCTAAACCCTGAAACAGTACCCCAGCAAGAACCCCTTCACTGCCCGAACACCACTGCACAGCCATCAACCCTGAAACACCACCCCCAGCATGACCCCCTACACTGCCCGAATACCACTGCCCTTAACCCTGAAACACCAGCCCCAGCACGACCCCCTACACTGCCCGAACACCACTGCACTGCCCTAAACCCTGAAACACCACCCCCAGCAAGACCTCCTACACTGCCTGAACTCCACTCCTCTGCCCTAAACCCTAAAAAACCACCCCAGCACGTCCCCTTACACTGCCCGACAACCACTGCGTTGCCCCAAACCCTCAAACACTAGCCCCAGAACGGCCCCCTACACTGCCCGATCACCACTGCACTGCCCTAAACCCTGAAACACCACCCCCAGCAAGACACCCTACACTGCCAGAACACCACTGCACTGCCTTAAACCATGAAACACCACCCCCAGCAAAAACCCCTACACTGCCCGAACACAACTGCACTAAACCGTGAAACATGACCCCAGCACAACCCCCTACACTGCCTTAATACCACTGCACTGCCCTAAACCCTGAAACACCATCCCCGGCACGACCCCCTACACTGCCTCAACACCACTGCACTGCCCTAAACCCTGAAACACCACCTCCAGCAAGACCCCCTACACTGCCCGAACACCACTGCCCTAAACCCTGAAACACCACCCCAGCAAGAACCCCTACACTGCTCGAACACCACTGCACTGCCCTAAACCCTGAAACACCAACCCCTGCATGACCCCCTACACTGCCCAAACACCACTGCACTGGCCTAAACCCTGAAAAACAATCTGCAGCATGACCCCCTACACTGCCCGAATACCACTGCTCTGCCCTAAACCCTAAAACACCACCCCCAGCACCTCCCCCTACTCTGCACGAACACCACTGCTCTGCCCTAAACCCTAAAACACCACCCCCAAACACCACTGCACTGCCCTAAACCCTGAAACACCACCCCTTGAAAGACCGCCTACACTGCCCGAACACCACTGCACTAAAACCTGAAACACAACCTCCAGCAATACCCCTACACTGCTCAAAAACCACTGCACTGCCCTAAACCCTGAAACACCACCCCCTACACGACACCCTACACTGCCCGAACACCACTGCTCTGCCCTTAACCCTGAAACACCACCCCCAGCACAACCCTCTACAATGCCCGCACACTGCTGCTCTGCCCTAAACCCTAAAACACCACCGCCAGCATGTCCCCTACACTGCCCGAACACCACTGCTCTGCCCTAAACCCTAAAACACCACCCCAGCACGTCCCCTTACACTGCCCAACAACCACTGCACTGCCCTAAACCCTGAAACACCAGCCCCAGAACGACCCCCTACACTGCCCGAACACCATTGCACTGCCCTAAACCCTGAAATACCACCCCCAGCAAGACACCCTATACTGCCCGAAGACCACTGCACTGCCCTAAACCCTGAAACACCACCCCCAGCAAGACCCCCCTACACTGCCCGAACACCACTGCACTAAACCCTGAAACATCACCCCAGCATGACCCCCTACACTGCCGGAACACAACTGCACTGCCCTAAACCCTGAAACACCACACCTAGCACGACCCCTCCACTGCCTGAATACCACTGCACTGCCCTAAACCCTGAAACACTACCCCAGCAAGACCGCCTTCACTGCCCGAACACCACTGCACTGCCGTCAACCCTGAAACACCACCCCCAGCACAACCCCCTACACTGCCCGAACACCACTGCCCTTAACCCTGAAACACCAGCCCCAGCACGACCCCCTATACTGCCCGAACACCACTGCACTGCCCTACACCCTGAAACACCACCCCAGCACGTCCCCTACACTGCCCGACCACCACTGCTCTGCCCTAAACCCTAAACCACAACCCCAGCACGTCCCCTTACACTGCCCGAACACCACTGCCCTTAACCCTGAAACACCAGCCCCAGCATGACCCCCTACACTGCCTGAACACCACTGCACTGCCCTAAACCCTGAAACACAATCCGCAGCAAGACCCCCTAAACTGCCCGAATACCACTGCTCTGCCCTAAACCCTAAAACACCACCCCCAGCACCTCCCCCTACTCTGCACGAACACCACTGCTCTGCCCTAAACCCTAAAACACCACCCCAAACACCACTGCGCTGCCCTAAACCCTGAAAAACCACCCCTTGAAAGACCGCCTACACTGCCCGAACACCAGTGCACTAAAACCTGAAACACAAACTCCAGCAATACCCCTACACTGCTCAAACACCACTGCACTGCCCTAAACCCTGAAACACCACCCCCTGCACGACACCCTACAATGCCCGAACACCACTGCTCTGCCCTTAACCCTGAAACACCACCCCCAGCACAACCCTGTACACTGCCCGAACACCGCTGCTCTGCCCTAAACCCTAAAACACCACCGCCAGCATGTCCCCTACACTGCCCGAACACCACTGCTCTGCCCTAAACCCTAAAACACCACCCCAGCACGTCCCCTTACACTGCCCAACAACCACTGCACTGCCCTAAACCCTGAAAGACCAGCCCCAGAACGACCCCCTACACTGCCCGAACACCACTGCACTGCCCTAAACCCTGAAACACCACCCCCAGCAAGACACCCTATACTGCCCGAAGACCACTGCACTGCCCTAAACCCTGAAACACCACCCCCAGCAAGACCCCCCTACACTGCCGGAACACCACTGCACTAAACCCTGAAACATCACCCCAGCATGACCCCCTACACTGCCGGAACACAACTGCACTGCCCTAAACCCTGAAACACTACCCCAGCAAGACCGCCTTCACTGCCCGAACACCGCTGCACTGCCGTCAACCCTGAAACACCACCCCCAGCACAACCCCCTACACTGCCCGAACACCACTGCCCATAACCCTGAAACACCAGCCCCAGCACGACCCCCTATACTGCCCGAACACCACTGCACTGCCCTACACCCTGAAACACCACCCCAGCACGTCCCCTACACTGCCCGACCACCACTGCTCTGCCCTAAACCCTAAAACACAACCCCAGCACGTCCCCTTACACTGACCAACAACCACTGCACTGCCCTAAACCCTGAAACACCAGCCCCAGAACTGCCCCCTACACTGCCCAAACACCACTGCACTGCCCTAAACCCTGAAACACCACCCCCAGGAAGACACCCTACACTGCCAGAACACCCCTGCACTGCCCTAAACCCTGAAACGCCACCCCCAGCACGACCCCTACACTGCCTGAATACCACTGCACAGCCATAAACCCTGAAACACTACCCCAGCAAGACCCCCTTCACTGCCCGAACACCACTGCACTGCCGTCAACACTGTAACACCACCCCCAGCACAAAACCCTACACTGCCCGTAAACCACTGCCCTTAACCCTGAAACACCAGCCCCAGCACGACCCCCTATACTGCCCGAACACCACTGCACTGCCCTAAACCCTGAAACACCACCCCAGCAATACCCCTACACTGCCCGAACACCACTGCTCTGCCCTAAATCCTAAAACACGACCCCAGCACGTCCCCTTACACTGCCCAACAACCACTGCACTGCCCTAAAACCTGAAACACTAGCTCCAAAATGGCCCCCTACACTGCCCGATCACCACTGCACTGCCCTAATCCCTGAAACACCACCCCCAGCAAGACACCCTACACTGCCAGAACACCACTGCACTGCCCTAAACCCTGAAACACCACCCCCAGCAAGCCCCCCTATACTGCCCGAAGAACACTGCACTGCCATAAACCCTGAAACACCACCTCCAGCAAGACCCCCTACACTGCCCGAACATCACTGCACTAAACCCTGAAACATCACCCCAGCACGACCCCCTACACTGCCGGAACACCACTGCACTGCCCTAAACCCTGAAACACCACCCCCAGCATGGCCCCTACACTACCTGAATACCACTGCACTGCCCTAAACCCTGAAACACTACCCTAGCAAGACCCCCTTCACTGTCCGAACACCACTGCACTGCCGTCAACCCTGAATCACCACCCTTAGCACGACCCCCTACACTGCCCGAACACCACTGCCCTTAACCCTGAAACACCAGCCCCAGCAATACCCCCTACACTGCTCAAACACCACTGCACTGCTCTAAACCCTGAAACACCACCCCCTGCATGACCCCCTACACTGCCCGAACACCACTGCTCTGCCCTTAACCCTGAAACACCACCCCCAGCATGACCCTCTACACTGCCCGAACACCGCTGCTCTGCCCTAAACCCTAAAACACCACCACCTGCACTTCCCCCTACACTGCCCGAACACCCCTGCTCTGCCCTAAACCCTAAAACACCACCCCAGCATGACCCCTTACACTGCCCAACAACCACTGCACTGCCCTAAACCCTGAAACACCAGCCCCAGAACGGCCCCCTACACTGCCCGAACACCA